>NC_057809.1:87609545-87762320 GCF_018294505.1 Triticum aestivum
GGGTGGAAACGAATCGGATGCGGATGCGGCTCAAATGAGTTAGGGTTCATGTAAGGGTGGAAACGAATCAAATTTCTAAGATGAATCATAAAACGAGTAAAATTTGACCACTTATTTCACTTTATAGTTGGATAATTGGAATATCCGCTACCACTTTCCACCCCTATAGGTTCATCAAATTAGATGGTAATTAGGGCAGTAGTTCTTAGGTACTAATTAGTTAGTAAGAACTAGGTACTAATTAGGTACTAGAATATTTTTATTTATAGTAAGTTTATTTTTAGTAAGAACTAGTTGAATTAATAGAACTAGTTAGTAAGAACTTGTTGCTATTTTTTAGTTAAAGAAATTTTCCCGCATCGACGTGGGCAATGCCTATCCCGCATCCTCGTCGTCGAGTTGGCGGAGGACGACACCTGCTTGACCAGATGGGCCATGTCCGGGACTGGGCTCCGCCGGGGTGGTATTGGGAGGCGCTACCTACCGGGGGGCGCGGGTTGGTGAGGAGCCAGCCTGTCGTTGACCCGAACCTTCTTTGGTGGCGGTCGCGTGGGCCAGTGACGGTCCAGAGGCTCGAGGACTCCGCGGAGGTGGTGCGTCACCGTGTCAGTGAGGAGGACGTGCACGTCCGTCGCTACTTGTTTGCGTTGGAGCACAGGTTCTCCAATACCTGGCAGGTTCTCCATGGATCTCACTAGAGCTATGATCCTGTGATGGTTCCTTCTCTGTGGGTGTCCACCGCCCGCGTCGATACCCGTGGTGTGCTAGGGTTTTAGTTGTACTAGTGATGTTATATGTATGACACTATTCGGGATGTATTAGTGATAATATTCGACGATGTACGGACGCATGAGATGTTGAATGCATGCTAATTTGAGTCTTATAAGATATTTTGAAATGTATATCTTGTGTTGCTCAATATCCAAGTGGCCGGTCATGTTTGCAGGTTACACCTCCGAGTGGCCTATGTTTTGCCGGAGTGTTGATTCATTTCCGTTCCGGCAAATTTCAGGCGCTCGATATATCCTATTTTAGCAAAGGTCATGCCGGATTTTTCCATGAATTTTGGCATGACTTTTGCCAGAATATGTAGGAAATATCGAGTGCCCCGGATTTGTGTGTTGAGTATCCTGGTAGTTGTCTTCTATCGATTTTCAATTAATGTTTTAACTATGAACATAGGAAATGTCTGACGACAAAAAGGATTTCGGTATTTGCAAATACTACGAAGACGAGCGCGGCCGGTGCGACGGAATCTTCCTAGATGATGATAGGCGCTTCAGCATCAAGCTGGACGAGAACTTCGAAGTGGATACAGTAAGTCACAACAACAAGTCTTTTTTCGTAATTAAGCATGACATCTGCTTCATTTGCTTCAACTTATATTTTTTTACTATTCTACTAGCGTATCCCCTGCCATGCAAGAGTTTTTGTATTGGATAAGATAGGTTTTAGTCATACTATGGAGGTAAAGAAAGTTTATTTGAAGACCAAGCATGGTTATATTTTCCACGCAAAATTATACAATTCAGACGACTACACCTATTTTGGATGCAAAACATGGCGAGCACTATGCAAGACTTATGCATTTCAGCCTGATATGGTTATCACCTTTGATATTCGTCCGAAAGATGATATTGAAGGTAATACCGACATCTGGGTCGATGTGCAGACGCCTCCTGTTACACCAAAATGTAAGTTTCTCAACCATATTTATGTCTTTGATATTGTTTATTCAAAAACAGTTGACAACTAATTTGTATTGTCAGCTTATTTCAGTGCAAGGAAACATGTCCAGCGCTTGGTAGAGAGGACCTACTACTGTCCCGGGGCTGAACTAAACTGTGAGGAGCTAAGTCATTATGTTTCAAGGCTTGAGGATCTTGATACCGTCAAGACAAATTTTCTTCCTGGACTTAGAAATCTTAGTACTAAAAACATGTGACCAATAGTGTTCGTCATGAACTACGGTCACATCTATTTAGGAAGGATGGTAAGATTTTTACTATTTGTCCTTAGTGCATCTTTTCCATACATTATTTGTGAAGCTAAACTTCATTGCTAAGTATGTGACCATACGATGTTCTTCAATAGGAACTCCCGATGAATGTTGTGCCTTATGGGATCAAGACTAAAGGTACCATGAGTATTATTAGCTTATGGCCAAGATATCCTACATGTTACTTTAGTGCATTCAAGATCAGCGATGAATGCTTAATAGTGCAAGATTGGACCAGATATGTGATGGGGGAGCGCATACAAGTACTAGGGGGCAGCAAACAGATGTGCTACCCAAAATTAGGAGACAGGTTCATCTGCATGCTCCAACTTGATCAAGGAGGAGAGCTACACATGTTTTATGTTGTTTTACCTAAGAGAGAGCAGCAGGAGTGATTAGCTAGAAATGAGTTTGAGGATGATGATGTGCTACACTATTACTATGATGATAAAATAGCTAGTGTTGGTGGTAATGACTGATGATTATTATTAGCTAGTGTTAGTGGTGATTAAATAAATATTGTTGGTGCTAATGATTATGATGATGATTAAATAGCTTGTGCTGGCGGATTAGATTCAAGTGGAGGCAACATGTGGTGCACATCGAAAGTACTACTAGTCCAAACTAGATCAAGTTTGGATTAGTAGTATACTTTTGACATGCACCACATATTGCCTCCACTTGAACCTAATCCACCTTCATTTGACACACTGTTATGGACATATTGATGTAAACCTCATAACTGGTATTGTACCAATATTTGTACGATGGCGCATAAATACACTAAAAATAAAAAATAAATAAAAACAATACTAGTAGCGATGGAAAGAAAACACGCTGCCAGTAGTTACATTAGAAGTAGCGTGGGAGTGAACAAGCGTTGCAGCTATTTGTCCTAGCAGTAGCGCGTGCGGCACGCGTTACTGCTAAGCAATAGTTGTAGCGCCTTATTAGTAGCGCGCCTACCCGCGCTACTAGTGAGCACAAAACCAGCGCTACTGCTAGGGTTTTCCCTAGTAGTGATCCTCTGACGGCGCGACCTCCCCAGATCCTCGCCGCCGTGCCCAAGCTTGGGCGCCGACCTAGCAGCCCCGTGCGCCGCCCTGCCACTTCCCTGCGCCGCCGCCTGCGCACAACCGCCGTCGCGACCCACCTCCCCGCACCGCCACCTTCCCACCAGCGCCGCCACGAGATCCACGCACCTCCACGCGTCACCGGTGCCTGTGCTCGTCGGCGTGCCCGCGTTCTTCCCCGTTGACGAGATCAAGCGAGTGCCTACGGTTCCTCCGCCAAGTCTCCTCCCCCATGCGATGCAGGCCTCCCCGAGGTGCCGCGCGCCAGAAACGCACAACTGTGTCTCCCACCCTCCGGCTCTTCCTGACTTCCCCCGGTGAGGCTCCACAGCCACCGCATCGCCTCATCCCGGTGGGGCTCTTCCACCATGGTGCCTAGGCCGTTCAATGACAAAGCCCAGGTAAGCTCGTAGGCGCAATGTCCATCGGATCCCGCTGCAACCATGCTATTCTCGCCAACGCACCATCCATGACGGGCGCCATTTTCTGTTTCTTCACTACATATGTGAATCCTCTCCTCAAATGGATAGTTGATGTAGACCGCGACATCTTAAAGGAAAGCCAGTGACAGTCTATCGAATGAAACCGGTGCACTGTCAAGCGAACATACCTGTGCAGCTGACAATTTGGCCGGCGGCAGCAACATTTCTTGGCACGTGGGTGTTGGTTTTGGCGGGCAAACAAGTAGCAACAAGCAGCTGCAGGCAAAAGGTACTAGCAGGTGAAAAAAGAATTCTAGATCAACAATGTTTTACATCGCGACCTCACTTGTTTATAATTTGATGGTAGGCTGTTAGATTTAGTCAACAGTTGATGGTGTCATGTCGTTCCTACTATTAAATGCACTCTGAATTTGTATGGTCAATGCTATGAATTATTGAAGCGGATGGACAGGTTTGTTGAATACTCAACTAGATTTGTTAGTCTTCAAACATCAGCAGAGTTCATTTTCAAACAACAATACCAATGTACATCTTCTACAAACAAACAAAAAGGGGAAATATGCTAGTCTTGCTGCTTATCTACTCTTAATTTTAAAGTGACAAAAAATTATTGATCTGAACTGGCAGGTGTTTGATTAGCTGCTCTGACTCCCTTCGCCATGCCACTCACCTCGCGTCGCTGGACCACCGCGGTCACAGGAAGAATCCTTTCGTTTAGTATCCAGCGCAAGCAAATCTGAATCCGCACGCGCAAGCCTTCCGTTGCGGAGTCAGTAGCCCTCCTTCTGCTGACTGCTTCTGCAGTAGCAAGTCGCGCCACCTGCACCTGTTATCACCACAAGACATTCTACTACACCTATATGTTCTACTACGACTAAACGCCGGTGGTGGTGAAGTTCTACTACGTCTATACGCTACGTTCTACTACAGTTGTATGTCAGCGACCATGAAACTTCTACTACAAATGTACGCCAAGTTGTACTACAGTTATACACCGGCCGTCACAATGGTTCACATAACTCCTGTGTGGTTACAGGACATGTGTGTGCGTGTGTGTGTGCTTGTAGGATTGCTGGACGTGTGTTGGCCTAAGCAATAGGATTGCTCTCAACACCATATCCTTATATTTTTCTCTCTTGCTATTTACTTCACAAAAATGTACGCATACTTTATTCTCTCTAAAAAATGTGCGCACACGAGTGAAAAACCTAGAATTTTGAATAAAAAAATGATCATTCCAAAAACTATAAAAAGAAGTATTTCCCCGTTTCAAGAAAAAACCTTGGGGTTCAAATTTAAAACACAAAGAAGTTCAAAGTTTATTAGAAACCCAAGAACGTAGAATGAAAAAAAAGCATCTCATTTTAAAAATAAAAACGGGATATTCTCCATTAGAAAAAACCCTAGAAGTTCGATTAAAAAATGGAGCAGTACGATGTTTATAAAAAATCAAAATTTCTTGCTTATTAAAGAATGAAAACAAGAAGTTCAAGATAAAATAACGTGGTATTTCAAAATCTTAAAATAGAACATTTCGAAATTCATAAAAAGGATTTCTCCATTTCTAAAGAAAAAAACTTTCGAACTTCAAATTTAAATAACAAACCGGTTTAATACTTATTACAAAACTAGGAAACCAAGAAGTCCAATTTAGAAAAATAGAGCAGTTCGGTATTTATAAAAAATATATTTCCTTGCTACCAAAGAAATAAAATCATGAAGTTAAATTTAAATCAAGATATAAAAAATCGATGTATATGGAAAATCCAAAATTCTTTCCATTTCTAGGGAAAATAAAAGTATGAGGTTCGATTTAAAAAATATTTGATGCTTATTTAAAAACATATTTTTTCGACAAAATAAGACTAAGAAGTTCAATTTAAAATAACATAGAAGTTCAAAATATATAAAAAACTCAGACTTGTTGCAAGAAGTTCACATGCACCTCCGTGAGCGATTCAAAATTTATATTGCAGGACGTCCGACCTCCAATTACATGTTTTAAAAAACGGCAAAAAATGACGTCTGACCTTCAATTGTGTGTATTTGACGTATACACAAAAATGTGATAGAAGTTCAAGATGAAAACAACGACAATTTTAGCATTTCAGGTGAGAATAAAATTATTAAAATGTAAAAGCTTAAAATGTTTGTTGAAAGAAGTTCAAGTGCTCTATTTGGGGAGGTTCAAAAATTCTTGCGAGAGAGGTTCACCTTGTATTTCCATGTTTGATTTTTTCCGTATAAAAATCAAATACAATTTTTTACTCAAAATATAAAAAGGTGAAGTTCAAATTGAAATAACAGAGAAGTTCGGAGTTTATTAAAACCTAGGATTTACCTGTTCAATAAATAAAAAACACAAGGCCATTTTTGCACTTTTAAAAACAACTCATACACGAAAAAATGGTTGCTAGAAGTTCAAGTGCTCGGCGAGGAAAAGTTCAAAAAATTCTTGTGAGAGAGATTCACCGTGTATTTAGATGTCCAAATACATAAAAAATATGTTGCTTTATAATTCTCTCAAACTAGAGAGAAGTTCAAAAGTGATAACAACCGGAAGTTCACGTACTACATGGTGTGTGTTTCATATAAGAAAACTACAATAAAGTGAAACAGAGTGAAGTTCAAACAGACATGCCCCAGAAGTTCAACTACTTCATGTAGTGCAAAAAACAGCACGTCAAAAACAGACTGAAGTTCAAACAGACATGCCCGAGAAGTTCAACTACTTCACACAGTGCATTTCCATTCGCGATGAAGGCAGAAATCATGATCTCGTCATTTTCTAATTTATTTCAAAACGGCAGGAAAATCATTTGTGTAAGTTCAAAGTCCTCGGTCGGAGAAAGTTAAAAAAATATTGTGAGAGAGGTTTGTGCAAAAAGAATATCATTTGTGTAGCACTAACGAAATGGATAAGAAAATTACAAATGAAAAACATGTCACAGAAGTTCAACGTGAAAACAGCACGAAGTTCAACTACTACATTGAATGAATTTTAGATGAAAAACTTTTAAAGTCGTCGCGAGTATGAAAAGATGATCAACACAGGAAACTTGCGTGCTTACAGCAGCTTTCCATTGGTATATCACCTGCTCAATTCCGGTGAATGGATGGAGAGTTACGAGCAGTGGATGGAGACCTACGAGCAAAAAAATCATGTGAAAAACAGAGTGAAGTTCAGGTACACGCGCCGAGAATTTCAGGTTCTTCACGCGGTGCATTTTCGAAGAATCTGTTTTGCGATAAAGGCAGAACGCATGAGCCCGCCGTTTTCAAAATTACTTGAAAACGGCTAGGAATCAGAGAAAACTATCAACATGAAAAAGTTTCGCATTTTCCGTAGCTTTTCAGTGGTATATTATTTGCCCCATTCCGATAAAGTTTGTAGAAATTATGGCGAAAATACGTTTTTTGCCATTTTCGAAACTGACTTAAAACTATAAAGAATCGGGAGAAACAATACATACCAAAAAGTTTCGCATTTGTTCAAGCTTTCCAACGCCATATCATTTGCTGCATTCGGATGCATGGTTAAAAAATTACCTCGAAAATACGAACTCAGTAGGACTTGGACCATTTTCTAAATTACTCTTAAACAATTCAAAATTAGAAAAAAAACTTTCAAGATGAAAAAGTAGCGCATTTTCATAAGCTTTCCAATGCCGTATCATACGCCTCCATTGGATTAGCCGTTTAGAAATGACATCGAAAAAACGAACTCAGCTGTTTGGTTTACGAAATTTTACATTTTTTCAAATTATTCTTTAACCACAGGGAATTAGAGAAAACTTTCAACATGTGGAAGGAGCGGTTTTGCAGCAGCTTTCCAACGCCATATTATATGCCTCATTCCGATAAACGGTTTAGAAATATGATCAAAAATACGATTCATGTTTTTTGTGCGAAGAAAAAATGGTTTTCAAAACTACTCTTAAACCGCTTTTATTTTGCCAAAAATTTAAGTTGGGTCATGATATTGGTGTCCATAGTTTTCCAACGGTATATCGCAAGCCCATTTAGGCAATGTTGGCCGAAGTTCAACCTAGTTCACAGGGAAGTTCAACGTAATACTAGCAGGGCAGGTCAGGTTGTGATCAGAATAGTATTCTGATCCCATGATCAGAATAATATTTATGTATGTATATATATACACACACACACACACACTTAGCCATTATTATGCATGTGTCCAATGATGTAATATATATGTTCCTATTTTGTATACATATTTAACCGTCAAATGATGCAATATATATCGCCTTCCCTTCGTTCACTGCTCTCGGGAAATAAAAGTGGGAGAAACATCTACAGTCAAGCTAGTAGTAGCGATTTCCTTATAAAACAACTACAGTCAAGCTAGCAGTAGCGATTTCCTTATAAAACCGCTACAACTAGTGAAGGTAGTAGCAGCGTGTTTTATCTAAACCGCTACAGCTAGTGAAGGTAGTAGCAGCGCGTTTTGTCTAAACACGCTACAGCTAGTGAAGGTAGTAGCAGCGCGTTTTGTCTAAACGCGCTACTGCTACGTCCACTTAACCCAAAATTCTCACTCTCCCTACTTCATCCCGCCTCTTTTTCCCCCAAATCCCCACTCTCTCCCCCGTCGCACCGCCGCGCCCCGGCGCTCACCCCCGACCCGGCCCTCGCCCCCGACCCCGGCGCGCTTGCCCCCGACCCGTCGGCCCTCGCCTCCCTCCTCTGCTTCCTCCCCTCCCAACCTCGGCTGTCGTCGGGCCTGCCTCCTCGCCCCTGCACCCTCTGTAAACTCCCCTCTCTCTGCTAGCTAGGGTTCTTTGGTTAATTTACTTAGGTTTTAGTTAGGGCAGTAGGTTAATTAGGTTATCTATTTAGTTATGAATTTAGCAATTGTCCAAATCAACATCCCTTGTTAAAGAAAATTTAGGTAGGCTAAATTTATATGCAAATTTGAACTGGACATGTGATATGTGGATATGTCATGTTTGGAATTTGAACATGTCATTTGGACATGTGGTGTTTTGGTTCAATTTTGGTAAATGATCCGAGTGGCCTATGTTACGCCAGAATGTTGATTCATTTCCGTTCCGGTGAATATCAAGCGCTCGATATGTCCATTTTTTTAGCAAAGGTCATGCCAAATTTTGCCGTGAATAAAGGCATGATTTGTGCTACATAGTTGGCATATCGAGTGCTGGCACATAGATTTCTTTTTTATGTCATTTCTCATTTATTCATAATTTTAGAAATAAACGAGGACACTTAATCATAGGAAACATGTCGAACAATGAAGAAACTAAGCCTACTGACCAAGATGCAGACGAGATGGATTATGAGGGTGAACAAGAGTACCTCGACTATTTGACTGGTAAGCAAGGTTTGCAGGTCGGCCTCGATGATGGTACTGACGCCGACATCGACACCGACGGCGCCGGCACCGATGGCGGCGCCGAGACCGGCGGGGAAGGTACGGGCGCCGATGCCGCTACCGAAAAGAGGAAGCATAAGAAGCAAAGGATACGAAAACCTAACAAACTAGGGATTGGACGACTTGTGATCACAAAGATGACACCTGGCAAGTTTGAGCCATTAGAGCCGGAAGAACCTCGCAAGTGCTATGGGAACCAATTAGGATGCATCCTACGGGAATGCGCGAGCATCAACGACGATGACCTAAGGAGTCAAGAACATTTGACGCAATTGCTCCTAACGAAGATGCACAAGAGATTCAAGTTCCCCGACCGGGATGATAACATAGAACAACCGTGGGATGATCTGAAGATGAAAAAGATTAACAATCATGGCATGGGCATGTTTAGCAATGATTTGGCCTCCTGGAAAGGGAGGGTGAAACGAGCTATTGAGGCTGACGAACCCCTGTCCAAGATTCTGGAGGAAAATCCGACACTTACGGAAGATTGTACATCCTCTTCATGAACATGCATCTCTAATAGGTACCTAGTTTCTTGATGGCGAGATGGAAGTGCTATGTCGTGTACAAAGGGAAGGTTCCGGGGGTGTACAACGAGTGGCATGAGTGTCAGGCGCAAGTGAATGGGTTCTCGGGCGCCAGCCATAAAGGCTTCAAAAGTAGACAAGAAGGAGAAGCTAGTTACTTGAGGTTCACGCTAGCGCGAGAGAGGACTCGTAACCGCCACCTCATGTACTGCATAGTTCCGCTCTCACTCATAGTGATAGCTCTTCGAGACTTGCATGTATCGCTATTTTCAAGATGATGACAAGATACCACTTTTGTGTTGGATGATGATTATGATGAGACTATTTGTATATATATGCTATGATTACATTTGTGGTCTCGCAGACATTTGTATGTGCTAAAGATTCTTCTATAAAGTCTGTTCAAATACAAAACAAATATGCCAAAAAACAAAAAACTACTAAAATTAGCAGTACCGAGTGGAGAACAGTTAGCAGCAGCGCGGTAGTAGCAGTAGCGCGCACAGGAGAAGCGCGCTATAGCTATTATCAGCAGCGAACTTCCGTTAAGCGCGCTGCTGCTACACTTGTATAGCAGTAGCGCTGGTGAGCACGCGCTACTGCTACGTGTTAGCTGTAACGCCTTATTAGTAGCGCCGGTCACCGCGCTACTGATACACCTAAAAACCGCGTTGCTGCTAGCCTTTTCCCTAGTAGTGTTCGTCGCCGACGCCGCCGGCCATTTTTTCCGATAAAATGGATACATAGATAGTTTTAGCGTACACAGATAAAAGAAAAGACCACTACTCGTCACTTTCTGACTCCGACTTGGTAATGTCCTCCTCCGACGTCTGAATGTAGGCGGCAGCATGCTGCTCGTCTTTAAAGTCCCAACCCGACGTTTCTCGTAGCTTTAGTTTCAATTGAACGACCTGCTTTCGCGAACACTTGTCCTCCCGATAGGCGGCTTGCTCTGTCCTCCTCGCGTCCCTCTCCAACCTCCTTTGCTTGTAGAACTGGCGCTCGTCGACGATGTCCCGCGGGAAGCGTTCGCGCCACACCACCATGGCTTCCACGTCCATCTCGGCGATGGCGAGGCGACGCTGCCGCCTCCGGTGGACACGACGATCCTCGTCGGTGAAAAGCCGCGGGAGAGGCATCAGATCCTGCGCCCGCTGGCTCGACACGTCAGGAAAATTCATATCCCGACGAGGCCTCAGGGAGGCGCCACGCCGCTGCGTCGTGCGCGCGGGCCGCCTCCTTTGCGGTGTCGAAGGTGCCGAGGATGAGACGTTTCTCGCGAAACCAGATCTCGGAGGAGAAGGCGCTGGAGCGGCGCTTGCGGACTCCGCGAAAATTCGAAGCGCCCAGGCGGCGGATCAACATGGTGGCGCAGAGGCGAGACGAGTGGGCGGCGGACAACGAGCGGGGCAGAGTCTGGAGGGAGCGCCTTCTTATAACGAGCGCCGACCGCGGCGCGCGCAAACCATTCCTGCACACTAGGCCGCTTTCCCCCGCGCGCGCGAACCTTTCCCGCGCGTTGGAGCGCTAGCTGACATAATCTAAAACGCGCACGCGGTCATAAAATGGGTCGGCCCGTTGGGCGTACTGCCGACCCAAAACTAAAAGAGGACAGACGGCGAGCGGACCGCTGACCCAAACAGACAAAAAGCAGACAAAAACACCGTCCATTTAAATCGGCTCGTTGAAGTTGCTCTAGTGAGACGGCGGCGCACGGGCCACGAGAAGCCCACGAAGGACCAAAGCCCGTGCGCTTCGTAACCACCACCAGGCGGCGAGTTAATTGACAGACATCGCGGTCCCGTGCGCTTCTTCCTGCCTCCCCCAAATTTCCCCGCTCCCGCGCGCGCGATTCGTCCCCTTCCCCGCCAAATCCCGCGCCCCCGGCCCAAACCTCCCGCGACCTGCGGCTCGCTGGCCACCTTAAATCCCCAGGCGCCTCCCCCTTCGCCTCCCCTCCTCGCCGCTCGCCTCCCTGCAGCCCCCAGAACCTCCTCGGTCCACGCCGCCGGCGGCCCCCCGGGAGCATGTCTCACCGGGAGAAGCCCGCACCGGCAGCGGTAAGGGCGGATCGTCAAGCCCTAGCGCCGCCGCCTCCGCGTCGCGTCCCGATGCTGCCGAGCTACTGGGTTCACCTTACCCCCGGCGGCAGCTCTACACCGAACCCGCGGTGAGGATCTGAGCAATCCTCCATTCCATGGCTGTTTATAGATGGCACTGTCGATCATGTTAGAGTAACCGTAGATGTGGTTATTAATCCACTATGGATTAGATGCCACTGATCAAATTCTGCTAACGAGAAGAGAAATTAGCACTGCATCAGAACGTAACCGCTGGTTGTGTTGCATTCATTTTGGCTCGTGCCTGCCTAACCAACATCGTCTCATCTGTACTAGATGCCACTGTCGATCCGTGCTGACTGAATTGTTCGTTCCATCCACCATTAGTTGACTGTTCATTGTGCTGTGCTAGCAACATCAAGTAGTAATAGCTAGATTACCAAATGATACACGATGCCGATCTGTGCCAGTTATTACTTATTGCTCGTACGAAATGATAAACCATGCAGATGCATCTGGTTTTGATCTAGCAGACTGTGTGTACCATGTTCTCCTATCGCATCATTACTTTCTCCTGCCATCTTGCTCACAAAAATCATTACATATTTGAACCATGTGAGAAGTGACGAAGTATTAAGCGGGCATATGCATCCAATGAAGCTGACCAGCCGTAGCTATCTTCTTGCTAAGCACTGGAGTGCACCATGTCAGTAACTCCACGTCAGCTATGTGCTTAGTTGGTCCATGGAGAACATGTTTGAAGAATTTGTGTGTAGAATATGTTTGAATCTTTTTATTCTTACTTGACTCATGTTGAAGACTTTGTAATGCATTACTCCACTAGGAACTGGGAATCCTTTGGACATGTTAATCTCTTATTGTAACAATGGTTTGCTGCTGTTGATAGGCAAATGGAGTCAACCACTGAGTCATCTTGCTCTCTCACTGCTGTTGGTGGCTGGAGCAAAGTAGCAACCGACCGTCGAGTTGAGGTGATGCGACCCTAATTCCACATATTTTCTCTCATCTCTCTCTCTCTCTCTCTTGGTCCCTGCTCATTATTTTCTGGCTCCTGCAGAACCGCTGTGCTGCCCGCAACCGCAACCAGTTTGAAGGAATGCGGAAGAAGGCTGTGGTGACCAGTGAGGACCGCATCAGTGAACTCCCAGATGTGCTCCTCCACCATGTGCTCTCCTTGTTGCCGGTGCATGAGGCCGTGCAGACATCTGTGCTGGCCCGCCGGTGGCGATACCTCTGGAAGCACATACCTGTCCTGCGCCTCCTAGGTCCCAACAAGAAGAGGTTCACCAGCGCCGAGGATTTCGACAAGTTTGTGAACCATCTCATTTCCCTCCGTGGCCATTTACCTCTTGTCAGCTGCGAGATCCAAGCCTATCCAACCAGTGATGATTATGCTGGTGAACCTGATGAACCCTTGCCAAACATATACTTTGATTCGTGGATCCAATATGCTCTATTGTGCAAGGTTCAGGTTCTCAAAATCATTGGTGATGATGTGGGAGCGGAAACTGAGCTCATCGTGCCTCTCATCTCCCAGCACCTGAGGAGCCTGGAAGTTCATCATGTTCTGGTGGAAAAGGATTTTGTTGATTTTTCAAGCTGTCCAATGTTAGAAGAACTGAAGATGCAGCACTGTGGCCTTTGGGTGCGCAAGATGTCGTTTCCATCGCTAAAGCGTTTGTGGCTTACTGAATGCAACTTCCCTGAGGCGTATCGTGTTTGTATTTCTGCACCCAGTCTTGTTTCACTGCGTCTGCATGACAGTGGAGGCAAGACTCCTTTGCTTGAAAGCATGCCATTGCTTGATACAGCGTCCCTTGACCTTTCTGGTCGATGCAATGATAAGTGTCGGGGTTGTGGTGGTGATCCAAGCTGTGAAGGTTGTCATGGTTATCCTGCTGGGAGTTATCATAGTGTCCTTTTGAATACTTTGTCCAATGCTGTAAATTTGGAGTTGAAAGATCAACCTGAAGTGGTATGCTTTGCTTTCACTTCTTCTGTATCTTCTTTTCCTGTCATTTGCAACCCACAGTTTCTCTTATAAACCAATATCTCTATTGATTGTTAGACATGCATAAACGCATACTTAAATAACCTGGTACTTCCTTTAATTAGTTTCTAATGACATACATTTTTATTAGTTTCTGTTGATTAGGATAAATTATCTTACACTGCTGATTATACCTGCATTTTCTTACAGCATTGCAGTTTTGAAATGTTAGGCTGAGTACTTGTCAATTTCTTATATCCATGTTTAGATGCAGAAAAACTTAGACATAATGGGTTATGAACACTTCTCATTGCATGTCAAAACTACACTTTTAAGGCACTAACTGTTGTAGTACTTTGTCCAGTCAAGCCCTTATAGTGTTGTTTTCTTGATACGATCCCTCAACTAATTATTTTTATTGAAGTGCACCTTTAGATCATTGGGTTTAATTAAATGGATGCATGATTATACAAATTGGATAGTTTAGAGACTTGAGGTGTAATTCTGTGATCTTTCTTTTTATTTGTGAATTTAAAATATCTGCCCAGAGTTTCTAGTAAACTCAATTATTTTCCTTTAAAATCTTGAAAACTTGAATTTCTGATTTCTTGTACTTGTGCAATTTGTCCAGTATATCTACAAAAGGGATTTGGAATGTTGCCCCATATTTGGCAGATTGAAGACTCTTTTACTCGACATGTGGTGCAGGGCTACTGACCTGCATGCACTAGTTCGCATTCTGCAGCACACGCCAGTTCTTGAAAAGCTCACTCTCCAGCTTCGTAGCGACTGGGTAGATTCTCTGGACCACTCTACTAATGAATAGATCATGTGTATTTTATTGATCTTACTAAAATGGCTTGTGTCCTGCAGAATTTGTTAAGTGCAGCCCGAGGTGAAAGAAAACATGTTCGAATAGAGCAATCATTTTCATGTGTGCATCTTCAGGAAGTCAGCATTGAATGTGAAGAGAAACTAAGGGTCAAGGATAAGGTCAACCAAATTGTGAAGATCATGACTAGAAATGGTGTACTTACTGAGAACATCAGTTTCAAGAAGATCCCAAGGCCAGAAGGTTGTAAGCTAACTTATTGGTGTTCTTCATGCTTCATACTCCTTGCTTTTGTACATCAGTTGCTCTCTGCTTTGCTTTTATGCTCCTATTACTGGCTTCCATTTTAATATGAATCTCCTATTGTTGACTGTTTTAGTTTTGTATGGAATTTGTGACCAATTTGCTTATCAGAGAATCTCTTGTTCTCGCATAATAAAACTGGGCAAACCAACATGTCAGCCGCAACTCTTAACTGAAAGCTGAGTCTTTTTAGTATTGAGGTCTGTCAATGGTACACTTGGAAGTCTATGTACTTGGATAATTAAACAAAAGTTTCAGCTAACCTCCTGATCTATGTTCTCTGATAAATACATTCATGTTACGTTAGTTCTCTCTGTTTCAAAAAAAATAATCCTGTCCAGTCAACCAGAAATTCCTATTGAATTAATGAAGGTATCAATCATAAAATCAAACTGATGTTTTGTTTTCAATTTTGTGCAGTCTATCATCTTGTGTGTGTATCACCTAGGGCCTTTGATCCCTACTGGTCCGGTGAAGACTAAATTGGTGTGTTGAACCAGTGATAAAAGTTGTTTCAAGCCTTGTGTTGTTTTGTCCAAACCTTTTTAACAGTGGCCCTGTGCTGGCAGCTGGTACAACTCAGGAAACAGTTTCCAGTGGGGTAGTATGTTTTTTTTCTAAGTTAAATTGGGCAGTATGTAAAGATGTTACTGGTGCTATTTATATTTTGTCAGTACTGAAAATCGTGTCGTCAGGACCTTGAGCATTCCAAAAAGTTGTGTGTGTGTGCTTGTTGCCTGTTTGCACAAGAAATGAGATGTTGGCTGAACCAGTAAGAAGGATTAGGTTAACCCTGAACTGTCATCAATACAAACGCCTCCAAGTCACTGCAGTGGAGCCCATTAAAGGTAATAAGGTTGCTTTAGATTTCCAAATTGCATGAACACACTTAGCAGGTGCTTTAGATTTTGATAGAATGGTAGACTCCCAGCCGAACTGTTCTACACTTCTACTACATTTATGCCATTTTTCTCAGGTTCTCAATTTTCACCCTTCTTGGCTTGTATGTTTCCCTTTTCACTCTTAATTTTGTCACTTCTATGTTTGTGCATTTTATTTATCTATCCATACATTGCTGCATTTGCTTGCCTTGGCACTACATGAATGTGTGCATTTATTCTTGCTCCATCAGAATCCTCTACATGCTCTTGTTACTTTACACATATGTGGAAAACCAAAGAGATGAAATTTGGAAAGAAAAACTATACACAACAAAAACGAATTTCAATTAATCATTAACATTCTCTCTGTTTCAAAGTACAGGAGAGGTTTGAGTTAGCATAGTCTCCAAAACTGACCATTCTTAACCAACCTTAGTCGACAGTGATCAAACTCAAAAAAATAGACAGTGATAAATTTCCAAATTCTCAAGCCAGTAACAACCCAGAGAAGTGTTCACCCAAGTAGTCCTGGAGAGATCTGTGCTTCATCATGTGATGCCATTTGCCGGCGTGGTCGTCGCCCGCAACCTCCATGCCGGTGAGCGTTGCGAAACACTTCTCCTTGGGATCATTGCAGCAGCGGCAGCCGCAGCAGCCCCCGCCTTGGCGGCGGGTCGTCATCCTGAAGAGCTTGGCGACGTAGAACTGGTGGTTGCCCAGGTGATGCAGGTTCACTTGAATTTGCCCACGCTCATGATTCTGTAGGCAAATGAGTGCCCCAGTCAGAACTCTTGAAATTATACCTAGATCACTTGGCTACAGATAAACACCACCAATCTATCACAAACAAGTTTCAATGACACTAGCGTTGAGTTCCCAAACAAATTATGCTTTGTGGATCCTCCTGGCTATATGTGTTATCTTTGACGTACAGAGCAATGACACTAGTGATTTGAGCTATTGCTATAACAACTACGTGGCCACGATAGTTTTCATCTTGCTGTATGGCGAGGTTTTCTAGCTTTTGCTTCAGTTAAGTTTGGATATTTAAAGAATAGCTGCTGTAATAATCTGCCCGACCTGAGGCTCCATATTCCAAAACACAAAATCTACTAGTAGGTTTCTTTTGTAAGAAGGCAACCATGTTGCTTTCCCTTACCATTTACTTAAGAACGCAATGCATTACCCCACTATTATTTCCACACTGGTACGCATAAAGACAGGTGACCATGTCAGCTTGTTCCAACACATCAAGGGCACTTGGTTCTAACCTCTAAACGGAGCCGCGTATCTATGAACTTATCCTAAAGGAAGCATTCACAAATGCCAGAATACTCAGAAAATTTACTAAATATTTCCTCCATTAGCCAACAGTTCACATAGCTTCAATTTAAGAGGAAGCAAGAGTACAAGCGCAATAACTACTGAAATTACTGAGTTCAGAGGGCTTACAAACAGCATTTTTTTTTTCCAATTATGACAGGAAGTGAACCATAGCAGGCAAAGACATCCCCAATTCTTCAATGATCTGCACGTGCTCATCAGCGTTCCATGGATATCTCGATGGGCACTTCATCTTGGGATCCAAGTCACCACAGTGCAGACACACCTTCCTGTCATGCAGGGATATCTCTGCCATATTAACTGCATGTTTTATGACACACCTGATGAATCGCACAAAGATGTCGTCTGCTTGGAAGCCGTAGATGGTGAGCTTAACCAGGTTCTTGTGCTTGAAATCAGGGGCATGTGGCTTCCACTCCATGTCTGCCTTTTCACAGTAACCATTTCTCTCCTGATACTCTTTGTTTCTCATCACCCTATTGCACCAATGTTCCCATACCGTGATGCACATCTCTTTTAGGGACGGTGCAGCTTCAAGAATAAACATTGTCCAAGCTAAATCACATCCTTCAGGAAGATTATCCAGATTGAAACGCTGTAGTTTGTTGAGCACAGGCTTGAGCAGCTTCGGGCTTTCTGGCAGAACCCAAATCTGGGAAACAAGAAACAATTTACAAACTGTGAGTGCAAGTTGCATAAATCACATTCTCAATCGGCGGAGAAGACCAACTTAAGCTACTATTGTCATTTACATATATATAATTCAAATGATTAATCAGTACCTTTTCACTTTGAAAATCCAGATGCAGATCGCTTATGGAAGGAACATTACCAAGGAGCTGGCTTAACTGAAGAGTCCTAGTCGATCGGCGGCCCGTTTTAGCAAGCCACAACTTTGAAAGCTGTGGTACAAAACCAAAATACAGGGGATCTTTATGAGAGTTGAACCAATTGTTATAGCTCACCTGTTGGAGTTTTGGTAGACATGCCAGCTCAACTATCTCAAATTTCCCAACCTCGACCTTGAGCTCAGTAAGCTGATCATGTTCTACCCGCAGCACGGAATTCTTCCCCGAGTCGCAGTGGGTCAGATGCAAAGACTCCAAGAGCTTGCAAGCGCTGAGGATATTGGGTATGTCCGGTTCAGCAAACCTCATGTTGCGCAGACGCAGGCGCCTGAGGCCAGCGAACGCATCCGGGCAAGCACCGAGAAAACCATTGAACTTCTTGGCATGGTCGAGAAGATCGGCAGGAGAGCACTCCAAATAAGCCTTCTCTGTCAAGATCTGAAACTCTGCGTTGCCATGGCGCGGGCGACGGATTCGCCAATCATGTAAGAATCACGTTGCGTCAGGATGAATCTGATTTGGAGCTTGCTGATGGTGATCTCCGGGCTCCTTGTGCGCAAGATGTTATCCGTCACATGAGCCATGGCACTGTTGATTCTGAAAAATTCAGCGGGGTCGAAAATACGAGCACTGTCATGGTGGCCTGGAACGGAACTGCAGCTCAGGAAGAACCGCGAGAGCATGGTGATGAGCTTCATCATTCGCCTCGAGAGGACGCAGGCCCTTACTGCGTCCAGCGTGTCCGCCCTCTCCAGAATGTTGAGCAGAAGGTCGTTGGGCAGCTCGCTAAGCCTGTCTCCGTCTTCTTCCGCACTGCCGGCGGCGTCTTTGTTGCGAGTTGCTTGCTGTGCTGCGTTTACCTGGAACAACGGATAATCGGCCCTTTTAGGAAGAACCTTTCCTTTCGTGTGAAGTACGTATGTACAAATACCAATCAGGCACAACAGTAATAACAGTACTTACATTGCGACGTCTGGGACGACGTCTTTTCTTTGTCATGGCTGATCGGACCAACAACTAGGCTTCTTGATGATCCGGCTGCACTGCACTATTTGGATCGACCTTACTGGATCTGCCCCTGTTCGAATCCCTCCTCCTCCTCTGCTTAATTAGGCCGGCCGGCGCAAGAAAGCAGACTAATCGCCGGCGAAAGTAAAATCAGGGACGCAAACGTATTCGATCTTGTCTGTTTAATAGCATCCGACGGCCGTGGCCGATCAAGTAAAATACTGTAGTCCGTATCTGCCTCTTCTTCCTCCCCATCCTTTTCCATCCCTGTCCACGGGAAGGAAACCCTAGATCAGTCAGACCGGGGTCATCTCTGCGGGAACTTTGAAGCCGAGGCACGATCAGAGCGCTCCTTGCGTTTGGACGACACGGGGAAGTAGATGGAGGCCAAGCGCAGGCGTTTGGACGACTTCTCGAAGAAGCAGATGGAGGCCAAGCGCAGGAAAGAAGAGGCAGATACGAACTATTTTACTAGTATGATCAAGGAGATGGAGGAGGATAAGAAGGACGGTAGATACAGGAAGGAGAGGCCGCCGTCAAGTATTGTCAAGTACCATGGTAATTGAAGTTTAGCATTCCTTCCACCTTCACTCTCCTTGCTTGCTATTGTAGTGATTATTTTATTTCCTTCCTTGTTATTTTTTCATCTGTTCGACAAACATAAATCAAGTTTATGCCACCGTATCTGACGATGATTTCTACTTGTCTGAAAGTTTTCTTGGAGAAATTATGGGGATGGGACAGACTGCTAGCAAAAGATCGTTCCATTTTGTGCTCTGACTATATAGCACCTACCTTGAGGAGTATAACCGTCGCAACATTGCCGCAGTTGCAAGCATGGCTGCTCTCACTGAGACTGTAAGTAACCCCCCCCCCCCCCCCCCCCCTCTCTGGCAACCCGTTTACCAAACCACCAATCACATCCTGCTCCTTTTAATTTTTACTTGGGCTGTGTTGTATGCTAACGTAAATTTTGATGATTGTCTGATGGTTTGAAGCAGTGTATCAGCAAGGAAAAGCAACTTGTGTCTGAGTGGACGTACCGGACGAAATCTCAAAAGCCGATGATCTTACCGACGAGGAAAGCAATCATCCTGAGTTGCCTGATCCACAAGCGTGCACACGCACTTTGCAGCATTTCTGATGTTTCCAAAGCTGCTTTATTTGTAAGTTCCTCACCTGGCAGCAATGCCCCAAACTTTTTTGCTTGCATTTGACCATGAAATGTTATGTGGTCCTTTCTCTGCATCCTAATTACCTAATGTTACTGACACAGACAACTAGCTTCAGTGGAAAGAGGGAAAACATCCTATCTGGTTTCATTTTAGTCAAAACATTGCTAAAGTATTTGTTTACTGTGTTGGAGTAGGGAGTAGCTGCAAGACAGTAAATCTATCCTGGTTCGTCAATTCTTATTGTTTCCTTTGTGATTCATGTGGGTAGGTTGGACTGGCACTATCCAACATGGTGCATAGACCTTAATTAAACTAATACTTGAGATATTTGGGTACATTATAGAGGAGGCATGGTTTTCAATTTCAGTTTTCAGAAAATTTCAGCACCAACCGGAATCACCGAAAATCCAGTGATTTCAATTTGCATTTCGGCCAAAGGGCCGAAATATTCACTTGAATTCAATTAAATATTTGAATTTTTCAAAAAATATTTTGAAAAATATTCGAACTCCAGTATACTACTAAAATTGCTGAAATATTTTGGCTGAAACGTAAATATTTCAGTGTCTGCTGAAATGAATGAAATTCAGTAAATTTCATTGAAATCTCACTGAAAGTGAAAACCATGATAGGAGGTACTTGGCGGTTTTTTGTTTATATATAAAGGTTAAATTGAAAACCATGCCTCCTTTGATGAGACCAGCATGCGTTTTGTGCGGCGCATCCAGGAGTCTGAGGTGAAGGAGGCTTTAAAAAGGATGAAAGGAGGCAAGGCGATGGGCCCTGATTGTATCCCCATTGAGGTGTGAAAAGGTCTCGGGGACATAGCGATAGTATGGCTAACCAAGCTTTTCAACCTCATTTTTCGGGCAAACAAGATGCCAGAAGAATGGAGACGGAGTATATTAGTACCAATCTTCAAGAACAAGGGAGATGTTCAGAGTTGTACTAATTACCGTGGAATTAAGCTGATGAGCCATACAATGAAGCTATGGGAGAGAGTCATTGAGCACCGCTTAAGAAGAATGACAAGCGTGACCAAAAATCAGTTTGGTTTCATGCCTGGGAGGTCGACCATGGAAGCCATTTTCTTGGTACGACAACTTATGGAGAGATATAGGGAGCATAAGAAGGACTTGCATATGGTGTTCATTGACTTGGAGAAGGCCTATGATAAGATACCGTGGAATGTCATGTGGTGGGCCTTGGAGAAACACAAAGTCCTAGCAAAGTACATTACCCTCATCAAGGACATGTACAATAATGTTGTGACAAGTGTTCGAACAAGTGATGTCGACACCGATGACTTCCCGATTAAGATAGGACTGCATCAGGGGTCAACTTTGAGCCCTTATCTTTTTGCATTGGTGACGGATGAGGTCACAAGGGGTATACAAGGAGATATCCCATGGTGTATGCTCTTTGCGGATGATGTGGTGCTAGTTGACGATAGTCGGACGGGGGTAAATAGGAAGTTAGAGTTATGGAGACAAACCTTGGAATCGAAAGGGTTTAGGCTTAGTAGAACTAAAACCGAGTACATGATGTGCGGTTTCAGTACTACTAGCTGTGAGGAGGAGGAGGTTAGCCTTGATGGCCAGGTGGTACCTCGGAAGGACACCTTTCGGTATTTGGGGTCAATATTGCAGGAGGATGGGGGTATTGATGAAGATGTGAACCATCGAATCAAAGCCGGATGGATGAAGTGGCGCCAAGCTTCTGGCATTCTCTGTGACAAGAGAGTGCCACAAAAGCTAAAAGGCAAGTTCTACAGGACGGCGGTTCGACCCGCAATGTTGTATGGCGCGGAGTGTTGGCCGACTAAAAGACGACATGTTCAACAGTTAGGTGTGGCGGAGATGCGTATGTTGAGATGGATGTGTGGCCACACGAGGAAGGATCGAGTCCGGAATGATGATATACGAGATAGAGTTGGGGTAGCACCAATTGAGGAGAAGCTTGTCCAACATCGTTTGAGATGGTTTGGGCATATTCAGCGCAGGCCTCCAGAAGCTCCAGTGCATAGCGGACGGCTAAAGCGTGCGGAGAATGTCAAGAGAGGGCGGGGTCGACCGATTTTGACATGGGAGGAGTCCGTTAAGAGAGACCTGAAGGATTGGAGTATCGACAAAGAGCTAGCTATGGACAGGGGTGCGTGGAAGCTTGCTATCCATGTGCCAGAGCCATGAGTTGGTTGCGAGATCTTATGGGTTTCACCTCTAGCCTACCCCAACTTGCTTGGGACTAAAGGCTTTGTTGTTGTTGTTGTATATAAAGGTTAAATTGGCACCCAAATTCGCTTTGACGAGTTAGATGTCATACTGGTTGTTTTGCTTGGATTTTTAATGGTCATCATACTAATGCAAAACAATGATTTTCAAGTGTATTGCCAAGGTGGCTGACCTGTTGCATGAGTTGCTGAATGGGTGTGGCGCTGATCCCAGTGATGATTACTTAGTCGATCAGTGCATAGAGATATGCATGTGTGCCTTGGGCCTTATGAACTGCACTTAGGAAAATTCTGTTGCTGCCTCCGCTGCCATGTTGGTATGTGCCCTCCTTAAATAAACACCTTATATTATCATCTATATGTGCCTTCCCTTGCCTGAACTAACCAAATAAATATATTTTTTATGTATTGTACCACTGGAGTGGTATTCCTCTCTGAATGCTAGTGGCCGAATGTGTGCTGATTTCTGCTATTAAGAAAATAATGTCAAATGAGAAAGGGTGAGGGTGGGAGTGGGGGTGCTGAAATAACTTTTTTCATCCCACTGTCCTGTTATCATGGTGACGTATACTCACTCGTCACAAGTTTAGGGCAATCCATCTCGTCTCTCATGTAATCTTGAAAATACTACTTCCCGGATGGTGTTTGTATTTTGGCAGCTACGCAACAAATTTTGGTAACTGCTACTCCCTCCGTTCCAAAATAGATGAACCAACTTTGTACTAGCTTTGTACTAAAGTTAATTCAAAGTTGAGTCATCTATTTTGGAACGGAGGGAGTAGTTGTAAGAGTTAATTGCATGTTTCAAGGTTTCCCGTCTTTGGCTCCACACTTCTGTTTTATCGTAGTTGAAATCCTTGTCCATCTGACACATTTCATGGCCAATATATGTTGAATTTTTTTGCAAGTTGACAAGCAACATATCTAGCAATACACCATGAACCTGAGTTCGTGATCTGTTGCTTTTAAAACAATGGTTACCCTGGAAGTCTTAAACTGTGAGCATTAGTTGTTGTTTTGGGTAGAACCATAGGGTATTTTCTTTGATTCTTTCTATGGTCTTTTGACTAATGCAAAACGTTGGTTTCAAGTGTGTATCACCAATGAGGCCGACCTGATGTGTGAGCTGCTGAAGCATGGCGCCAAGCCTTTTGATGACATCGTCCAGCACCTGCCAAGAGCTTGACATACCTTACGCCAGACCTTTCTTGCAAACACACATCCCGATAGTAGGTGGCTAATCATTTCATCGCACTGGTTGCAGAAGGGGCAAGAGTCCTGGTGTGGCAAACCTCGTCTCGCCAGCCGATCGGTGGTCCAGCATCGGTTCTTCAACGCCAACCAGATCAAGAAACAGCACTACAATGGTACTCTAGATTTCCACGTGAACACCGTAGATGGATTAATCTCCCTACCCACAAACTTTCCCGCGTACGCCGATCTCACTAAGAACTCACCTTCTCTTTCACAGGCGCAGCATAGTCTGTTTGGAGTGTCCGGGTCAAGCTCCACTACCGCAATTACGTGGCACAGACCCAAGTACTCGCGTAGGGTGTCCATGTCCAAGTTCGGGCCAATGTCCAACGACCAGACACAGTGTGATTACTGCCCCCCCCCCCCCCCCCCACACACACACATCATGGAGAAGGAGGCCACCACGGCGAGAACCAGCACTGCGGGAGCCTATAAAGACTGATTGTCAGGTTGACTCGGCGGCGCGAGAAATTGCTGGATTGACCTTGTGGTGA
This sequence comes from Triticum aestivum, assembly GCF_018294505.1. Taxonomy (NCBI): domain Eukaryota; kingdom Viridiplantae; phylum Streptophyta; class Magnoliopsida; order Poales; family Poaceae; genus Triticum; species Triticum aestivum. The sequence continues at coordinate 87,633,441 of NC_057809.1, forward strand.
GGCCGCGCGGTCTGGCGGCGGGCGTCATTGTTGTAGCGGTATGACGCCGGCAACCATTCGGTGTTGAAGCGTTGGGTTACAGGAGTGTTAGATTGGATAGGGTGCATGACCTTCATCCTTACAACATGGATTTGTTAGTGTTCATAACTTCCCTTATTTTCTTATGTTGATTTCCGAGATCTGGCAAGTCAGATCTAAATAAACTAAAGAACTATACTTATCTGACCCAAATAAATACTACGCTGCATTTTGTTGTTGTTGAGAATCACAGGGGGGAGCTCCCCACCTGAATATATTACTCAAAGGCCGCCGAAGCAGTAAGTACAGAATTACATAGGCAAGATGTAGCGTGCAAAGAGGTAGGAACGCCACGAGAAGACGTCCTCCTTGTCACTTGTCTCCATGAGACGGTGTGACCAAAGATCCAAATCAGCAATAAGGGCCTAAGGGTTATTACAGAACATTGATCAACACTCCTAAACAACATATCATTACATGCTTCCCAGACCTTCCATAGTAGTGACATAAGGACCAGGGAGCATGCTTTTTGGGGGAGGTGATGGGGTAGAGGAGTATCCCAAAGCTCAGTGATGTCGTCGGTCTGTGGCAGGACACCGATTCGTTGCCATATCCTATTGGCAAGTGGGCATGTGACGAAGAGGTGCATGGAGTCTTCGGGTAGCCTATCACACCGGGGGCATATGTCAGAGGACATGATATGCTTGTGGGCAAGGTTAACCCTAGTGAGTGTTGAGGCGGTCCTTGAAGAGTAGCCAAGCAAAAAAAAATAGCTTGCGAGGAGCCTTGGAGCACCAGATGAGAGGGGCAATGGGATCGTTTTCTGGCCTAGCCATGAGGGCGCCGTACGCGTGCTTGGTGAAGTCATGACCTCGATGTAGGAACCTTTGATCTTCCTCCGCCAAAGGCACGAAGTCCTGGAAAATAGCCAAAAGCGAAACAAGCTCTTGTTCTGCCGTAAGGGAGAGATGATTACGGAGGTTAGCTTCGATACCGGAACGCAAGATATTAGCCACGTTAACCAGCTCTAGGTTGGACTGTGAGAAGAGGTGGGGAAAGGTGGTAGCTAGAGGTTTTGGGGTCAACCAAGTGTCAAGCCAGAAATACGTATGAGAGCCACTGTTTGTCAGAACAAAAGAAATTGTCTGAAGGGTGGGGATTTGCTGTGAAATTGTGCGGCAAAGAAAACAGGTTTATGGGGACGAGGAGACTAGAGCGCGTTTGGGTGTTGAAGGTCTAGCCATTCTAGCCAAGGTGCCGGTGCAGAAGAGAGGGCTTTGGCTGCAAATTTCACAAGTAAACAATTGTTTTGGACATGCAGGTTTTTTAGCCCTAAACCACCAAATTTTTTAGGTAAGCAGAAATTTTCCATGCAATGAGGCATTGAGCTCCTGAGCAAGCATCTTCCCCCGCCCAAAAGAAAGCCCTTCTTAGGGAGTCGATGGTTTCAAGTTTTTTTGAATGCGAAACACCGACATGAAGTAGGTAAGGAGGGAGTCTAGAACCGCGAAGATGAGAATGAGACGATCACCTTTGTCAAGCAGTTTAGCATGCCAGCCCGTCATTAATTTGCGAGATCATTCTATCAACGAAGCGAAGGCATTGGGAGGAGGTTTAGTTGGGGCAAGAGGTAGGCCGAGGTACGTTTGAGGGAAGGGTGCGCGGGAGGAGTGTTGGAAATATGCCTAGAGGCAATAATAAATTGATTATTATTATATTTCCTTGTTCATGATAATCGTTTATTATCCATGCTAGAATTGTATTGATAGGAAACTCAGTTACATGTGTGGATACATAGACAACACCATGTCCCTAGTAAGCCTCTAGTTGACTAGCTCGTTGATCAATAGATGGTTACGGTTTCCTGACCATGGACATTGGATGTCATTGATGACGGGATCACATCATTAGGAGAATGATGTGATGGACAAGACCCAATCCTAAGCATAGCACAAGATCGTGTAGTTCGCATGCTAAAGCTTTTCTAATGTCAAGTATCATTTCCTTAGACCATGAGATTGTGCAACTCCCGGATACCGTAGGAATACTTTGGGTGTGCCAAACGTCACAACGTAACTGGGTGGCTATAAAGGTGCACTACGGGTATCTCCGAAAGTGTCTGTTGGGTTGGCATGAATCGAGACTGGGATTTGTCACTCCGTGTAAACGGAGAGGTATCTCTGGGCCCACTCGGTAGGACATCATCATAATGTGCACAATGTGACCAAGGAGTTGATCACGGGATGATGTGTTACGGAACGAGTAAAGAGACTTGCCAGTAACGAGATTGAACAAGGTATCGGGATACCGACGATCGAATCTCGGGCAAGTATCGTACCGCTAGACAAAGGGAATTGTATACGGGATTGATCGAATCCTCGACATCGTGGTTCATCCGATGAGATCATCGTGGAACATGTAGGAACCAACATGCGTATCCAGATCCCGCTGTTGGTTATTGACCGAAGAACGTCTCGGTCATGTCTGCATGGTTCCCGAACCCGTAGGGTCTACACACTTAAGGTTCGATGACGCTAGGGTTATAAGGAATAGATATATGTGGTTATCGAATGTTGTTCGGAGTCCCGGATGAGATCCCGGACGTCACGAGGAGTTCCGGAATGGTCCGGAGGTAAAGATTTATATATGGGAAGTCCTGTTTTGGTCACCAGAAAAGTTTCGGGTTTTACCGGTAGTGTACCGGGACCACCAGAGGGGTCCGGGGGTCCACCAAGTGGGGCCACCAGCCCCGGAGGGCTGCATGGGCCAAGTGTGGGAGGGGACCAGCCCCAGGTGGGCTGGTGCGCCCCCCCACCAAGGCCCAAGGCGCCTCCAAGAGGGAAGGGGGGCAAATCCTAGGGCAGATGGGCCCTAAGGCCCACCCCAGGTGCGCCTTTCCCCCTCCCCTTGTGGCTGCCACCCAGATGGGATCTGGGGGCTGCCGCCACCCCTAGGGAGGGTACCCTAGGTGGGGGCGCAGCCCCTCCCCTCCCCCTATATATACTTGAGGTTTGGGCTGCCCAAGACACACGAGTTCCTCTCCTTCTTGGCGCAGCCCTACCCCTCTCCCTCCTCGTCTCTTGCGGTGCTTGGCGAAGCCCTGCTGGAGTACCACGCTCCTCCACCACCACCACGCCGTTGTGCTGCTGCTGGATGGAGTCTTCCTCAACCTCTCCCTCTCTCCTTGCTGGATCAAGGCATGGGAGACGTCACCGGGCTGTACATGTGTTGAACGCGGAGGTGCCGTCCGTTCGGCACTAGGATCTCCGGTGATTTGGATCACGACGAGTACGACTCCTTCAACCCCGTTCTCTTGAACGCTTCCGCTTAGCGATCTACAAAGGTATGTAGATGCACTCTCCTTCCCCTCATTGCTGGTTTTTCCATAGATAGATCTTGGTGACACGTAGGAAAGTTTTAAATTTCTGCTACGTTCCCCAACAAGGAGCCCATGGCAAGGATAGTGGTAGTGGCCATGGTATCATTTGTGTGGAGAGTGGCTAGAGTGGTTTTTGAGAAGTTGATGGTGAGGTGATAACCCACAAGTATAGGGGATCGCAACAGCTTTCGAGGGTAGAGTATTCAACCCAAATTTATAAATTCGACACAAGGGGAGCCAAAGAATATTTGAAGGTATTAGCAGCTGAGTTGTCAATTCAACCACACCTGGAGATTAATTATCTGCAGCAAAGTGGTCAGTAGCAAAGTAATATGAAAGTTTTGATAATAGTAACGGTAACTGTTGGGGATATAACTATTAGGTATGACCCGCCCAGGAGGGGCCGGGTCATCCCTATGAAGACTCAACACAATGAAGCCCAAAGTCACATGGCGATTCATAGATAGCCTTAGTAGAGGGCCCAGACCCAAAGGCGGCTTAAAGCCCATGAGTATAAACCGCCATGTAAGTAAACTTGTATTGTAAGGCATATGTGAAAGGTCACCGAGCCGGATACGTTGTATAAGCCGGCCGGGACTTTGAGGGCCGCAGGGCGTCAACCCGTGTATATAAGGGGACGACCTAGCGGCGGCTTAGGACAAGAAACAACAGATCAAGAGCCGGGTCAAGCGTATTCGCTCCCCGCTCATCGAAACCCTAGCAATACCAACCTCAAATTGGATTAGGCTTTTACCTTCATTGTAAGGGGACCAACCAGTATAAACTCCTCGTGTCCTTTGTCATGATTAACCCCTTTAAGCTAACCTCAACGCGATGTCTCCACGACTAAGTCCTTTCACTAGGACTTCTGCCGTGAAAATTCCACGACAGTTGGCGCTCATCGTGGGGCTATCATCCGATGGTTTCGAGTTCTTAAAGGGCAACTTCGAAGGGATCAAGGGATACGCCATGGGCCGGATGATCAAGAGTCGCCGCGTCAAGCTCTACATTGACGACGCAGGTTGGGGCCCCGAGGCCGGCTCAATTGAGTACGGGTACCGGGTCCCCTTTGGTGGAATCCACGTCTTCATCGGCAAGATCGGCGAACCGGGCCCTAAGCCGGACATCTGCACCGACATCATCGAGACGGCTTAGCGTGCGAGACCCGCCCGGGTTCGGCCTGCCATGAAGCGTGCCTTCGTGGGATTTATCCATGGAGTGGAATCTGAAGATAGGCGGGCATCTGGTGATGAAACCGTCATTTATTCTGATGGCGAGTCATCCACCGGTGAGACAAAGTCTTTGTATCAACTGCCAGACGGCCGGCTTGGGGGCTGTTCTGATGGTGGCAGTATTCCGGACCCTCGTGAGCCGCCGAATCGGGTTGCAATTTTCATGACTGGTACACAACCCGTACATCACTCATCAACCGCGGCGGAGCTAGTTTCCGGGTCAGGGGCGGCAGCGGCTGCCGGGGCAGGAGGCCCTGAGCACCCGCCGGCTCAGGCTTTAACTGATTTGCTGGATAAATTGACGATGCTGTTAACAACGGTGGTTAGCCCGGCGGATCAAGATCAGCACAATGCGGCGATCACAAAACTGCGTAATGAGATAACACAGGCCAAGGAGGAGTTAAACGCTGAAAGTGCCAGGATGGCCGAAGAGCGGACCACTTTGGATGCCCAATCACAACGGATTCAGGCGGAGTCTTACCGGCTCATGTTGGATCAGAATGCTTCAAACGATGTCATGAGGATGAGGCATCAGGCCCGTCTGCCGTCGGTTTACGAGGCAATAAATCTTTTTAACACGCTAGGGGCAGGAACCAGTAACCCGGCGGGGGTAAACCGGGCCGAGGCACCTAGGATGGGGACGCCGGTTCAGCCGCGCGTGGTGGATCCACCTCGTCAGAACAATAACCCGCCACAGCATGTGGTGACGCCACCGGTTCATTATTCCAACCCTTTGGATAACATGATCGCTGCAACATCTCGATTGGCAGCTATCTCGATTGAAGGTGAATCGCCAACGACAGTTGAGACACGGAGGGCTAGAGATCTTCTTCAGACAGCGCTGGTTCAACAGCAGGCTTATTCTTACAGCCGCGATCAAGTTCATTCTACCCCTCGTCCGAGCCGGAGTTACAGCATGCATCTCGATGAGCCGGCCGTATCAAGCAGTGGGCATAACCGTAACCTGCCCCGTGGGCATGACCCGACGGGCGGTGGTGCAAATGCTCAGGATGTGGTGGATCAAGGTAGAGCTCGTCGAGAGGCTGAGCTGGCGGCTCAATATGCAGCTCGTCAGCCAACTCCGGTTCGTCTGACCACCTATGTGGAGCCAGGTTTAACCTTTAGAAACTTGGGCGTGCCATGCTTGGCGCCGGATCTACGTAATGAGCGTTTGCCCACAGATTTCAAAGGACCTCGCAAAGTGCCAAACTATACAACGGATTTAAGTAGTGAGGCATGGATAGAGAGTTATGAGATGGCTATGGAGTTGCTGGACGTCAGTGAGGCTGCATGTGCTAAGTATTTTCCCCTGATGTTAGAAGGAGCGACCCATACCTGGTTGAAAGGGGCTTCCTGCCAATTCCATCGGGTCATGGGCCGAGTTGAAAACCCGGTTTATCCAGAACTTCAAAGATACGTGTAAACAGCCCATGTCGATTGTGGATCTGGCTGCTTGTGTTCAGGAAGAAGGCGAATCAACAACCCATTAGGTCCGCCGGGTCTTAACAATCTTACACTCGTCGGATCGCATCAATGCTGACTCAGCGGTGTTGATGTTGGAGAACAACTGCCGTTTCACGCCCTTGAAGCAGAAATTAGGGTGGCTCAAACGCCACTGTAATGACATGGGAACGCTCATGGCGGCTCTGGTTAAATATGCTGACTCTGATAGTACCAAAGAGGCAAAGACCCCGAGTCTGATGATGATAAGGCGGGGAAGGGGAAGAGGAGCAGCAACGCTAAGGGGCAGCAGTATAACCCGGGAGGCAACGGTAAGCGCAAAGTTGATAATAGTTTTGACTTTGTGGCTAACACAAATGCGTAGAGTAATGGTCAGCATCGTAAGGGTAAACCGCCCCCACAAACTGGCAGATCCGGTATCAATCTTGAGCGTATGTTGAATCAGCCCTGCCCACGACATGGTACGAAAGAAAGACCATCCGGGCATCTATGGAAGGATTGTCACATCATGAAGGAGTACAAAAATTCAAATCTTTTCCATGACAGCCATGGGCCAGGTGGCGGTTCTGGGCCCGGCTCTCACGGTCCGGGTTATGGTGGCGGCGGTTCTAACTCTGGTTTTCAGGGAAATCAAGGTAATCACAACAACCAGGGTGGTTACAACCAGTAGAGTAATCAAGGGGTTCAGCAACAACAACAATATGGTTACCAGAGCAACCCGAAGCAATTGAATAGTGGGCAATATCATGTGTTTACCACTAGCTTGTGTAAGCGTGACCAGAAGCTTCATAAGAGATTAGACAATGTTGTTGAGCTGGCAGTTCCTCGCCATCTACGTTGGTCTGAGCAGCCCATCGTGTGGAGTCGGGAAGATCATCCACCCCGGGTTGATAATCCGGGTCATTTGGCTTTGGTGGTTGCACTGCAGGTCGGAGGGTATAAGTTTACCAAGGTACTCATGGACGGAGGGAGCAGCATCAATATCCTTTATTATGAAACTTTCCGTCACATGGGGTTGACTGATAAAAATCTTAAGCCATCAAACACTATTTTCCATGGCGTGGTGCTTGGTAAGTCGACATATCCAGTCGGTAAGATAGCTCTGGAAGTTGTTTTTGGAGATGATCATATTCTAGGTCAGAAACATTGACCTTTGAAGTGGTCAAGATTCACAGCCCATATCACGCTCCGTTTGGACGGCCGGCTTATGCCAAGTTCATGGCGCGGCCGTGTTACGTGTATCTGCAGCTTAAGATGCCGGGTCACAGAGGAACCATTACAGTGCATGGGAGCCGTGGGATAGCTCTGGAGTGTGAAGAGGGGGATGCAGCTTATGCTGAGTCAGTTTGTGCAACGGAGGAGTTAAAATTTTACAAGGACAATGTTGACCCAGCAGATATGACGTCCTTGAAAAAGCCAACCACAGAGCATGATCCGGTGTTAAAGTTTAAATCAACAGATGATACCAAGATGGTTGATTTTGTTTCTGGCGACTTATCCAAGCAGTTCAGCATCAGTGCTAATTTGGATCCGAAATAGGAAAGCGCGCTCATTGAGTTCATCCGTGAGAACCGGGACATCTTTGCATGGAAGCCTTTAGACATGTCGGGTGTACTGAGAGAACTCGCTGAGCACACTCTTAATATTGATCCAAAATTTAAACCGGTCAAACAGTTTCTTCGCCATTTTAATGAGGAGAGACGGAAGGCCATTGGAGAGGAAGTAGCCCGACTCCTGGCAGCTGGGTTTATCATTGAAGTTTTCCATCCTGAGTGGTTGGCTAATCTGGTGCTGGTACTTAAGAAAAATGGCACTTGACGTATGTGTGTAGACTACACAGATTTAAATAAGGCTTGTCCGGCTGATCCTTTTGCTCTCCCTCGTATTGATCAGATTATTGATGCTACAACAGGTTGTGAGTGTTTGACTTTTTTCGATGCTTATTCTGGTTATCATCAGATCAAGATGGCAGTTAAGGACCAGGAGAAGACGACTTTCATAACTCTCTTTGGGACCTTCTGCTATGTGTCTATGCCTTTTGGGCTCAAGAGTGCCCAGACAACTTATCAGAGGTGTGTGCAAAATTGCCTTCATAACCAAATTGGGCGTAATGTTCATGCCTATGTGGATGATATTGTGGTGAAATCCAGAGAGAGAGACAGACACTGATAGATGATTTGAAGGAAACCTTTGACAATCTCCAGGTATACAAAATGATGCTTAACCCGGCCAAGTGTGTTTTTGGTGTGCCGGCAGGCAAATTCCTGGGATTTTTGGTGTCTAACAGAGGAATTCAAGCTAATCCGGAGAAGATCAAAGCTATTACCTCTCCGGCTAAGCCGACATGTATTAATGATGTACAACGTCTGGCGGGTCGTATCATAGCGTTAAGCCGGTTCATAAGCCGGTTGGGGGAGAAGGCTATCCCTCTGTATCAGATGATGAAAAAGACACATAACTTTGTCTAGAGTGAGGCTGCCGATGCAGCGTTTGAGGATTTAAAAAAGCAGCTGGTTGAGCCGCCAATACTCGCAACCCCTATTGATAAGGATCCTTCGTCGTTATATGTGGCTGCTAATAGTCGGGCTGTCAGTGTTGCTATTGTGGTAGAAAGAAAGGAGGCAGGAAAGGAACATCCGGTTCAAAGGCCGGTTTACTATATCAGTGAAGTTCTTATTGAGTCCAAGCAGAGGTATCCACACTGGCATAATCTTGTATATGGGGTGTTCTTGGCCAACCGGAAGCTTAAACATTATTTCCTGGGCCATCCCATTACCGTGGTCAGCTCTGCTCCTTTGGGAGATATCATCCAAAACAGAGAAGCAACTGGCCGGGTCGCCAAGTGGGCCATTGAGCTTGGGCCTCACGGGTTAAAATATGTGCCTCACATGGCCATCAAGTCTCAAGTGCTGGTGGACTTCGTCAACGATTGGACAGAGTTGCAGATGCCTGAGGAAAAGCCAGATAACACATATTGGACTATTCACTTTGATGGGTCCAGGCAATTGGAGGGCTCGGGGACTGGAGTTATTCTTGCTTCCCCTCGAGGTGATAAATTTTGCTATGTTCTTCGTTTGATGTTTCCTTGTACTAACAATGCAGCTGAGTATGAGGCCTTACTCCACGGTCTTCGAATGGCTAAGGAAATGAACTTAAGCCGCGTTAGATGCTTCGGCGACTCGGATTTGGTGGCTCAACAAGTCTTTGGTACTTGGGATTCTAAGGATCCACTCATGGCGGCTTATCGGCGAGAGGTGGACGTTATTGCTGGTCACTTCAAAGGTTATCAAGTTGAGCACGTTGATCGGAGGAAAAACAAAGCAGCAGACGCTTTAAGCCGGCTGGGCTCTCAACGTAAGTCGATGCCACCTAATGTCTTTCTGGACGTATTGCATAACCCCTCGGTTAAGATTCCTATAGAGGAGGATTTGGCTGTTCCTGACCCGGAGGCTCAGTTGGTGGCGGCTCTTCATATAATCCCAGATCGGACAGTCCCTTATTTGGCCTATATGACCCGGGGCGAGTTACCTGAGGTTGAAACTTTGGCCAGGCAGATAACCCGGCGATCTAAGTCAATGACGATTGTTAATGGAGAGTTACATCATCGCAATGTCACAGGGGCGTTTCAGCGTTGTGTTTCTCCAGAAGAGGGCTGTGAGATCTTACGAGAAATTCATGAAGGAGATTGTGGTCATCATGTCGGTTCAAAGTCCCTTGTGGCTAAAGCTTTCCATCATGGGTTTTATTGGCTAACAACTCATGCTGATGTAGAGGACCTCGTCGGTAGGTGTGATGGATGTTAGAAATTTACACGTCGAGCCCATGTCCCGGCTTAAGAATTGAGGATGATTTCAATTACTTGGCTGTTCGCAGTTTGGGGGCTCGATATGGTTGGGCCTTCCAAAAGATCCAAGGATAAGAAAACCCATCTTTTGGTGGCGGTTGATAAGTTCACTAAGTGGGTAGAGGTAGAGCCGATCAGTAAGTGTGATGCCGCAATGGCGGTTCAATTCATGAAGAAGGTGATCTTCTGTTTTGGCTTTCGACACAGCATTATAACAAACAATGGCACTAATCTCTCTAAAGGTGCTATGGAAGAATTTTGTCAATGTGAGCACATCCGGCTTGATGTATCATCAGTACCTCACCCTCAATCCAATTGTCAAGCTGAGAGAGCAAACCAAGAGATCCTGAAAGGCATCAAACCCCGGCTTATGGTTCCCCTGCAGAGGACGCCGGGTTGTTGGGTGGAGGAGTTACCTTCCGTGTTATGGAGCATCAATACCACCCCGAACAGATCTACGGGATACACACCTTTCTTCATGGTTTATGGAGCAGAGGCAATTCTCCCTAGTGACATCCATCATGACTCACCTCGTGTGGCAGCTTATGTTGAAGCTGACAATGAAAAAGCACGACAAGAAGCACTTGATCTGTTGGATGAGGAGCGTGACATCGCAGCAACTCGATCAGCGATTTACCAGCAAAATCTACATCGTTATCATAGCCGCCGGGTTAAAACCAGAACTTTTCAAGAAGGTGACCTGGTGCTCTGTCTTATCCAGGATTAGACTGATATGCACAAGTTATCCCCAGCTTGGGAAGGACCCTTTGTAGTCAGCAAGAATCTAAACAACGGGTCATATTACCTTATCGATGTTCGAGACCACAAGGACTCACGCACGTCGGAGGAGGAGACCCGCCGGCCCTGGAATATTGCTCAGCTTAGGCCATACTACACCTGAGCCACCATCTCATCCAATGTACATATTTTTTATTATGTATATATTATGATTAAAATAATAAAGCCGGCATCCCTGCTAAAGCATGGCCTCTGTCGTTTGTTCTCTCTAAATTAATGAGTCTTCGATTACTTGGGGGCTTTTGCTTTATACAGCAAAGTTATAATTACCCTTGGATCCGGCTTATAGGCCATACAAAAAACCTGGGAGCAAAGAGAGTCTGTAGCGAAAGCATGACTCAAACATAGGTACCCCCTGAGCCCAGCTCAAAATGTCACTTGGGGGCTCTTTTGTTCTAAAGAAGGAAGAGTTCATAACCTTGTGATAGGCTATAAAAGCCATGCTTGGAAGCCAGGTGTATTCACCTAAAACCCCGTGTTATCCTGCCTGTATGCCAGATGCTTCTCCATCAGGTAATCTTGATTGACCCGCTGAACTCTTAATAGTTAATCTTTTAAACAAGACCCTGAACTCGTTAAGGTTAAAACTCCGGTTTGTCATGAGAGGGCATGGTTTTACGGATAGCAAGGAGAAGCTCAAGCTGTAAAGCCGCCTTCCTTGAAACTTGGATAAATCGGCCTATGATGCACGATGCTGCTCTAACCCCGCGTACTCCTGATAAGTCTATCTTTAAATAAGAACTGAACTTATCCGGGTTAAAATGTCGATTGGGTCAATGATGGCCGGCTCACGGAAAGCGCGTACCTTCCAGTGGCTAATGCTAGTTTCATTGAAGAAGATATTTTGGCTTGGCGGCCTATGAAAGCCTCGGATTTTGTTGTTGTTTTGATTTGAATGTCTTTTTGAGGTTTTTTCTTCTGTGACATAGTAATATGAGGTTGAAAAACAATAAGGCTTATAATGCCTTCTGAGTCATATATGACATTCACTGGTGTTTAATAACCCGGCCTGGTCTTTGATTATAAATCGCCAGTATAAAATAAAGGTGAATATCCGGTGTTTATTAACCCGGTCCGGTTTTTGTTCATAAGCCAGCAATCTCTGATAATTACCAGCATCCAAAGCCTTGGGTTATCACCCTTACTACACTGGCTTGGTAAAATCAACAAGCGTGATCAAATATCACAGGTATGATATATTTTCATATATGATTATTCTCTTGACCAGCATTGGTTATAAATCATGATAAGTCCATGTTAGGGGCATTATAACCCGTCCAGCAGTAAACTGCTAGGACACTTTTAAATGTTGTATGCAGGAACAGATTCAAGGGATATATATAGCACATCTTCACATAAACGAATAAATAAGTGTTATAAGCAGCACAATATGCACGATGGCATAGCAGAGCAAGAAGTTTAACACTAGCCTATCACAAGGCATTTGGAGCCTAACATGATACTGTTTTTTAGTCTCCAGTACAGCAGACGATAAACCGGAGCCGATTCAGGAGTCTTGGCCTGGCTGACTTGATGGTTGCGCCTCATCCCTTGCCGGTTCATCCTCCTCCACCGTCTGGAAGTTGGGTTTGGACCAGTCAAAGCCGTGAAGGGCGACGAATTCAGCCTCATCATCAATCAGACCAGACGGGTCAATCTCAGGGGCAAAAGTGTGCTTACGAATCGGCGGGATTAAGTCCATCACTTTATATGAAGGAGTCGCCATCTTCTTATTGTCTGCATCAAAACCCGGCTGATACTTGGCGAGGTTGGTTTCTTCACCAATGATGGTAGCATGAGGACAAATTTCCTTGACACAAGCAGCAAAATCTTCTTGGTCGAAAGGCATTCCATCTTCTTTAAGGCTGGGATACCCACTGGCTACGTCCGCCGGGTGTAATTCTGGCACCCAGGCTTTAGCACGGCTTAAAGCTGTTACAGCTCCGGCTCTAGCACACGATCGCTTGATTTCTTGAAACCGAGCGGGAAAGATGGACAACTTCTTCAAGATGTCACTTAATAGAGTCGGCCCTTGATTCACGGGGGAGATGGTGGCAAGAGTCCATTGGGCTTCGGTGTACAACTGTTCAACCAGAGTGTAAACCGCCTTCAGCTTTACTACGGTATCTCGGCTCAGATTATTGCTTTTGGGACCTGTAAAGATTACACAACGAGTTAAGTAGCGGCTTATAATGGAAAAATACTCACTTTGAGTACGTAACAAGGTGATTTACCGAAGATTGCAGAAACCATCTAAGACACACGGTTCTTTAAACCGGTGAGTTCAGCGGTAACCTCTTCCAAAGCCGCCTCAGCCTTCTCAACATGCTGTGTCAAAGCAGTCTTCTCATTGGCCCAAGCCTCTTTTTCCGCAGTAAAGCTGGTCTTCAGTTTTTCTACTTCAGACACACTCAATTGGAATTTAGATTCAGCTTTCTTTGTTTACGTCTCTTGAGTCGCCAGTTGGGTCTTGGCCTCAAACAATTGGGATTCCAGTTCTGCGGTCGCAGCCTGCATACAACATAACGTTGTTCAGTTTCATGGCAGATTATAAAAGACAAGTCCCAAGTGCTTTGCAAGCAATAACACTTGGCACTTGGGGGCTAATGTCTGTCAAATTTTTCAAAGGAAACAACTCTTTCTAAAAAGTCCCAAGTGTTTTGCAGGCAACAACACTCGGCACTTGGGGGTTAATGCATATTGCTTGACTTTTTTTCTACAAATGAACCAGATAAGCTGTCAACAGTCTCAGCCGGCTCATGAGGGCTATACGGTTCAGTTCTATGCAATAATTAGTAGGATCAGCTCATTCATGTTGATTAAACTGGCCCTTGGGGGCTACACATGCAAATTGAAATACTATAAGCATCTGGTTTAGTTGCAAACCGGACTTGGAGGGAGTCTAAGATAGAGGTTTCTAAGGTATTCTAAGTCTACAGATCATTCAATATTTTCGTAATCAGAAGACTTGGAGGCTGGCAGGGTATATAACTTATATAAGCTGGAGAACGTACCTCATCTTTTTGGTGCATCTGCTTGACCATCTCAATTTCTGAATCACGACTAGAATGCACTTGACTCAGATAACCAGATAACACTTCACTAATACTTAGGTGAGCATAGTGGGAGATGTCAAACCTCACCTTCTGCCTTTCCATAACTTCTTGTTTAGCAGAGTGTCTGGCCAGAATAGTTGGGTTCCTCGGTTCAACAAATCTGGTACCAGTGATTAAAACATCATCACTACGTTTCTCCGGCGGGTTAGCTGAGCTTGACGGCTCAATACTTGATGGATCGATAACAGTTTCATCCGCAGACGGTTCAGGTACATCCGGTTGAACGTTGAAGGCAGGGTCCTCTGGTTGTTCATCGTGTTCTGGCACAAAAGTTGAGTGCTTCGGTTGTTGGGGAACGTTGCAGAAAACAAAAAAATTCCTACGTTTTCACCAAGATCCATCTATGAGTTCATCTAGCAACGAGTGATCGGATGCATCTACATACCTTTGTAGATCGCGAGCGGAAGCGTTCAAAGAACGGGGATGAGGGAGTCGTACTCGTCGTGATCCAAATCACCGGAGACCCTAGCGCTGAACGGACGACACCTCCGCGTTCAACACACGTACGGTCAGCGTGACATCTCCTCCTTCTTGATCCAGCAAGGGGGAAGGAGAGGTTGATGAAGATCCAGCAGCACGACGGCGTGGTGGTGGATGCAGCAGTCACCGCAGCAGGGCTTCGCCGAGCTTCTGCGAGATGGAGAGGTGTAGCAGGGGAGAGGGAGGCGCCAAGGCTTCAGGGTGCGGCTGCCCTCCCTTCCCACCCTTTATATAGGCCCCCTAGGGGGTGCGCCGGCCCTAGGAGATGGGATCTCCTAGGGGGGGCGGCGGCCAAGGGGGTGGAGTGCCCCCCAAGGCAAGTGGAGGCGCCCCCTCCCCCAGGGTTCCCAACCCTAGGTGCATGGGGGGCCCAAGGGGGGGCGCACCAGCCCACTATGGGCTGGTTCCCTCCCCACTTCAGCCCATGGGGCCCTCCGGGATTGGTGGCCCCACCCGGTGGACCCCCGGGACCCTTCCGGTGGTCCCGGTACAATACCGTTGACCCCCGAAACTCTCCCGATGGCCGAAACTGCACTTCCTATATATAATTCTTCACCTCCGGACCATTCTGGAACTCCTCGTGACGTCCGGGATCTTATTCGGGACTCCGAACAACTTTCGGGTTACTGCATACTCATATCTCTACAACCCTAGCGTCACCGAACCTTAAGTGTGTAGACCCTACGGGTTCGGGAGACATGTAGACATGACCGAGACGACTCTCCGGTTAATAACCAACAGCGGGATCTGGATACCCATGTTGGCTCCCACATGCTCCTCGATGATCTCATCAGATGAACCACGATGTCGAGGATTCAAGCAATCCCGTATACAATTCCCTTTGTCAATCGGTATGTTACTTGCCCGAGATTCGATCGTCGATATCCCAATACCTCGTTCAATCTCGTTACCGGCAAGTCACTTTACTCGTACCGTAATGCAAGATCCCGTGACCAGACACTTGGTCACTTTGAGCTCATTATGATGATGCATTACCGAGTGGGCCCAGAGATACCTCTCCGTCATATGGAGTGACAAATCCCAGTCTTGATCCGTGTCAACCCAACAGACACTTTCGGAGATACCCGTAGTATACCTTTATAGTCACCCAGTTACGTTGTGACGTTTGGTACAGCCAAAGCACTCCTACGGTATCCGGGAGTTACACGATCTCATGGTCTAAGGAAAATATACTTGACATTGGAAAAACTCTAGCAAACGAACTGTACGATCTTGTGCTATGTTTATGATTGGGTCTTGTCCATCACATCATTCTCCTAATGATGTGATCTCGTTATCAATGACATCCAATGTCCATAGTCAGGAAACCATGACTATCTGTTGATCAACGAGCTAGTCAACTAGAGGCTTACTAGGGACATGTTGGTATCTATGCATTCACATATGTATTACGATTTCCGGATAACACAATTATAGCATGAATAAAAGACAATTATCATGAACAAGGAAATATAATAATAATCCTTTTATTATTGCCTTTAGGGCATATTTCCAACAGTCTCCCACTTGCACTAGAGTCAATAATCTAGTTACATTGTGATGAATTGAACACCCATAGAGTTCTGGTGTTGATCATGTTTTTCCCTAGGGAGAGGTTTAGTCAACGGATCTGCGACATTCAGATTCGTATGTAGTTTACAAATATCTATGTCTCCATCTTGAACATTTTCACGAATGGAGTTGAAGCGACGCTTGATGTGCCTGGTCTTCTTGTGAAACCCGGGCTCCTTGGCAAGTGCAATAGCTCCAGTGTTGTCACAGAAGAGTTTGATCGGCCCCGACGCATTGGGTATGACTCCTAGGTCGGTGATGAACTCCTTCACCCAAATTGCTTCATGCGCTGCCTCCGAGGCTACCATGTACTCCGCTTCACATGTAGATCCTGCCACGACGCTCTTCTTGCAGCTGCACCAGCTTACTGCTCCACCATTCAACATATACACGTATCCGGTTTGTGACTTAGAGTCATCCAGATCTGTGTCGAAGCTAGCGTCGACGTAACCCTTTACGACGAGCTCTTCGTCACCTCCATAAACGAGAAACATGTCCTTAGTCCTTTTCAGGTACTTCAGGATATTCTTGACTGTTGTCCAGTGTTCCTTGTCGGGATTACTTTGGTACCTTCCTACCAAACTTACGGCAAGGTTTACATCAGGCCTGGTACACAGCATGGCATACATACTAGACCCTATGGCTGAGGCATAGGGGATGACACTCATCTCTTCTATATCTTCTGCCGTGGTCGGACATTGAGCTAAGCTCAATTTCACACCTTGCAACACAGGCAAGAACCCCTTCTTAGACTGATCCATATTGAACTTCTTCAATATCTTATCAAGTTATGTGCTTTGTGAAAGACCTATGAGGCATCTTGATCTATCTCTATAGATCTTGATGCCTAATATATAAGCAGCTTCTCCAAGGTCCTTCATTGAAAAACTTTTATTCAAGTAGGCCTTAATGTTGTCCAAAAGTTCTATATCATTTCCCATCAAAAGTATGTCATCTACATATAATATGAGAAATGCTATAGAGCTCCCACTCACTTTCTTGTAAACGCAGGCTTCTCCATAAGTCTGCATAAACCCAAACGCTTTGATCATCTCATCAAAACGAATGTTCCAACTCCGAGATGCTTGCACCAGCCCATAAATCGAGCGTTGGAGCTTGCACACCTTGTCAGCATTCTTAGGATCGACAAAACCTTCCGGCTGCATCATATACAATTCTTCCTTAAGGAAACCATTAAGGAATGCCGTTTTGACATCCATTTGCCATATCTCATAATCATAGAATGCGGCAGTTGCTAACATGATTCGGACGGACTTCAGCTTTGCTACGGGTGAGAAAATCTCATCGGAGTCAACCCCTTGAACTTGTCGATAACCCTTAGCGACAAGGCGAGCTTTATAGATGGTCAAATTACCATCCGCGTCTGTCTTCTTCTTGAAGATCCATTTATTTTCTATGGCTCGCCGATCATCGGGCAAGTCAGTTAAAGTCCATACTTCGTTTTCAAACATGGATCCTATCTTGGATTTCATGGCTTCCAGCCTTTTGTCAGAATCCAGGCCCGCCATCGCTTCTTCATAGTTCGAAGGTTCACCGTTGTCTAACAACATGATTTCCAAGACAGGGTTGCCGTACCACTCTGGTGCGGAACGTGTCCTTGTGGACCTACGAAGTTCAGTAGCAACTTGATCTGAAGTTTCATGATCATCATCATTAACTTCCTCTCTAGTCGGTGCAGGCACCTCAGGAACATTTTCTTGAGTTGCGCCACTTTCCGGTTCAAGAGGTAATACTTCATCAAGTTCCACTTTCCTCCCACTTACTTCTTTCGAGAGAAACTCTTTCTCTAGAAAGGATCCATTCTTGGCAACAAAGATCTTGCCTTCGGATCTGAGGTAGAAGGTATACCCAATAGTTTCCTTAGGGTATCCTATGAAGACGCATTTTTCCGACTTGAGTTCGAGCTTTTCAGGTTGAAGTTTCTTGACATAAGCATCCCATCCCCAAACTTTTAGAAACGACAGCTTAGGTTTCTTCCCAAACCATAATTCATACGGTGTCGTCTCAACAGATTTCGACGGAGCCCTATTTAAAGTGAATGCGGCAGTCTCTAAAGCATAGCCCCAAAATGATAGCGGTAAATCATAGATCGCACCATATCTAATAGAGTGCGATTACGACGTTCGGACACACCATTATGCTGAGGTGTTCCAGGCGGCGTGAGTTGTGAAACTATTCCACATTTTCTTAAGTGTGTGCCAAATTCGTGACTCAAATATTCTCCCCCACGATCTGATCGCAAGAACTTGATTTTCCTGTCACGTTGATTCTCAACCTCACTCTGAAATTCCTTGAACTTTTCAAAGGTCTCAGACTTATGTTTCATTAAATAGACATACCCATATCTACTCAAGTCATCAGTGAGGGTGAGAACATAACGATAGCCACTGCGAGCCTCAACACTCATTGGACCGCACACATCAGTATGTATGATTTCCAATAAGTTGGTTGCTCGCTCCATTGTTCCTGAGAACGGAGTCTTGGTCATTTTACCCATGAGGCATGGTTCGCACGTGTCAAATGATTCGTAATCAAAAGACTCTAAAAGTCCATCTGCATGGAGCTTCTTCATGCGTTTGACACCTATGTGACCAAGGCGGCAGTGCCACAAGTATGTGGGACTATCATTATCAACCTTACATCTTTTGGTATTCACACTATGAATATGTGTAGCATTACGCTCGAGATTCATTAAGAATAAACCATTCACCATCGGAGCATGACCATAAAACATATCTCTCATATAAATAGAACAACCATTATTCTCGGATTTAAATGAGTAGCCATCTCGAATTAAATGAGATCCTGATACAATGTTCATGCTCAAAGCTGGCACTAAATAACAATTATTGAGGTTTAAAACTAATCCCGTAGGTAAATGTAGAGGTAGCGTGCCGACGGCGATCACATCGACCTTGGAACCATTCCCGACGCGCATCGTCACCTCGTCCTTCGCCAGTCTCCGCTTATTCCGCAGCTCCTGCTTTGAGTTACAAATGTGAGCAACTACACCGGTATCAAATACCCAGGAGCTACTACGAGTACTGGTAAGGTACACATCAATTACATGTATATCACATATACCTTTTGTGATGCCGGCCTTCTTGTCCGCTAAGTATTTGGGGCAGTTCCGCTTCCAGTGACCACTTCCCTTGCAATAAAAGCACTCAGTCTCGGGCTTGGGTCCATTCTTTGGCTTCTTCCCGGCAGCTTGCTTACCGGGCGCGGCAACTCCCTTGCCGTCCTTCTTGAAGTTCTTCTTACCCTTGCCTTTCTTGAACTTAGTGGTTTTATTCACCATCAACACTTGATGTTCCTTTTTGAATTCTACCTTTGCTGATTTCAGCATTGCAAATACTTCAGGAATGGTCTTTTCCATCCCCTGCATATTGAAGTTCATCACAAAGCTCTTATAGCTCGGTGGAAGCGACTGAAGGATTCTGTCAATGACCGTGTCATCTGGGAGATTAACTCCCAGCTGAGTCAAGCGGTTATGTAACCCAGACATAGTGAGTATGTGCTCACTGACAGAACTGTTTTCCTCCGTCTTACAGTTGAAGAACTTGTTGGAGACTTCATATCTCTCGACCCGGGCATGAGCTTGAAAAACCATTTTCAGCTCTTCAAACATCTCATATGCTCCGTTTCTCTCAAAACACTTTTGGAGCCCCGGTTCTAAGCTGTAAAGCATGCCGCACTGAACGAGGGAGTAATCATCAGCACGTGTTTGCCAAGCGTTCATAACGTCTTGTTCTGCAGGGAGAGCAGGTGCTTCACCTAGTGGTGCTTGTAGGACATAATCTTTCTTGGCAGCTATGAGGATGATCCTCAGGTTCCGGACCCAGTCCGTATAGTTGCTGCCATCGTCTTTCAGCTTGGTTTTCTCTAGGAACGCGTTGAAGTTGAGGACAATGTTGGCCATTTGATCTACAATACATGTTGTAAAGATTTTAGACTAATTTCATGATAATTAAGTTCATCTAATCAAATTCAATGAACTCCCACACAGATAGACATCCCTCCAGTCATCTAAGTATAACATGATCCGAGTTAACTAGGCCGTGTCCGATCATCACGTGAGACGGACTAGTCAACATCGGTGAACATCTTCATGTTGATCGTATCTTATATACGACTCATGCTCGACCTTTCGGTCTTCTGTGTTCCGAGGCCATGTCTGTACATGCTAGGCTCGTCAAGTCAACCTAAGTGTTTGCATGTGTAAATCTGTCTTACACCCGTTGTATGTGAACGTTGGAATCTATCACACCCGATCATCATGTGGTGCTTCGAAACAACAAACTGTCGCAATGGTGCACAGTTAGGGGGAACACTTTCTTGAAATTATTATGATGGATCATCTTATTTAGTACCATCGTTCTAAGTAAACAAGATGCAAAAACATGATAAACATCACATGCAATCAAATAATAGTGACATGATATGGCCAGTATCATATAGCTTCCTTTGATCTCCATCTTGGGGCTCCATGATCATCTTGTCACCGACATGACACCATGATCTCCATCATCATGATCTCCATCATCGTGTCTCCATGAAGTTGCTCGCCAACTATTACTTCTACTACTATGGCTAACACATTTAGCAATAAAGTAAAGTAATTTACATGGCGTTTCTCAATGACACGCAGGTCATACAAAAAAATAAAGACAACTCCTATGGCTCCTGCCGGTTGTCATACTCATCGACATGCAAGTCGTGATTCCTATTACGAGAACATGATCTCATACATCACATATATATCATTCATCACAACTTTGGCCATATCACATCACAAAACACTTGCTGCAAAAACAAGTTAGACGCCCTCTAATTGTTGTTGCAAGTTTTACGTGGCTGCAAGAGGGTTCTAGCAAGAACGTTTTCTTACCTACGTTAAAGCCACAACGTGATTTGTCAACTTCTATTTACCCTTCATAAGGACCCTTTTCGTCGAATCCGCTCCAACTAAAGTGGGAGAGACAGACACACGCCAGCCACCTTATGCAACTAGTGCATGTCAGCCGGTGGAACCGGTCTCACGTAAGCGTACGTGTAAGGTTGGTCCGGGCCGCTTCATCCCACAATACCGCTGAAGCAAAATAAGACTAGTAGCGGCAAGAAAGTTGACAACATCTACGCCCACAACAAATTGTGTTCTACTCGTGCAAAGAGAACTACGCATAAACTTGGCTCTGATCCCACTGTTGGGGAACGTTGCAGAAAACAAAAAAATTTCCTACGTTTTCACCAAGATCCATCTATGAGTTCACCTAGAAACGAGTGATCGGATGCATCTACATACCTTTGTAGATCTCGAGCGGAAGCGTTCAAAGAACGGGGATGAGGGAGTCGTACTCGTCGTGATCCAAATCACCAGAGACGCTAGCGCCGAACGGACGGCACCTCCGCGTTCAACACACATACGGTCAGCGTGACGTCTCCTCCTTGATCCAGCAAGGGGAAAGGAGAGGTTGATGAAGATCCAGCAGCACGACGGCGTGGTGGTGGATGCAGCAGTCACCGCAGCAGGGCTTCGCCGAGCTTCTGCGAGATGGAGAGGTGTAGCAGGGGAGAGGGAGGCGCCAAGGCTTCAGGGTGCGGCTGCCCTCCCTCCCCCCTTTATATAGGCCCCCTAGGGGGGTGCGCCGGCCCTAGGAGATGGGATCTCCTAGGGGGGGGCGGCGGCCAAGGGGGTGGAGTGCCCCCCAAGGCAAGTGGAGGCGCCCCCTCCCCCAGGGTTCCCAACCCTAGGTGCATGGGGGGCCCAAGGGGGGGCGCACCAGCCCACTATGGGCTGGTTCCCTCCCCACTTCAGCCCATGGGGCCCTCCGGGATTGGTGGCCCCACCCGGTGGACCCCCGGGACCCTTCCGGTGGTCCCGGTACAATACCGTTGACCCCCGAAACTCTCCCGATGGCCGAAACTGCACTTCCTATATATAATTCTTCACCTCCGGACCATTCTGGAACTCCTCGTGACGTCCGGGATCTCATTCGGGACTCCGAACAACTTTCGGGTTACTGCATACTCATATCTCTACAACCCTAGCGTCACCGAACCTTAAGTGTGTAGACCCTACGGGTTCGGGAGACATGTAGACATGACCGAGACGACTCTCCGGTTAATAACCAACAGCGGGATCTGGATACCCATGTTGGCTCCCACATGCTCCTCGATGATCTCATCAGATGAACCACGATGTCGAGGATTCAAGCAATCTCGTATACAATTCCCTTTGTCAATCGGTACGTTACTTGCCCGAGATTCGATCGTCGGTATCCCAATACCTCGTTCAATCTCGTTATCGGCAAGTCACTTACTCGTACCGTAATGCAAGACCCCGTGACCAGACACTTGGTCACTTTGAGCTCATTATGATGATGCATTACCGAGTGGGCCCAGAGATACCTCTCCGTCATATGGAGTGACAAATCCCAGTCTTGATCCGTGTCAACCCAACAGACACTTCCGGAGATACCCGTAGCATACCTTTATAGTCACCCAGTTACGTTGTGACGTTTGGTACACCCAAAGCACTCCTACGGTATCCGGGAGTTACACGATCTCATGGTCTAAGGAAAAGATACTTGACATTGGAAAAACTCTAGCAAACAAACTGTACGATCTTGTGCTATGTTTAGGATTGGGTCTTGTCCATCACATCATTCTCCTAATGATGTGATCTCGTTATCAATGACATCCAATGTCCATAGTCAGGAAACCATGACTATCTGTTGATCAACGAGCTAGTCAACTAGAGGCTTACTAGGGACATGTTGGTGTCTATGCATTCACACATGTATTACAATTTCCGGATAACACAATTATAGCATGAATAAAAGACAATTATCATGAACAAGGAAATATAATAATAATCCTTTTATTATTGCCTCTAGGGCATATTTCTAACACTGGTTCCTCAGGATGTTCTGGTACAAGGTTTGGCTGCTCCGATTCAGTGGTTTTTGGATTCTCAGCCGGCTTTGTCACCTTTGCTTTCTTGGGCTTTGCTTGACTGCTAAAAAAAGGATTTATACAAGTCAGTATAATGATGCATATGTAAAGATATATAAGAACGGTAGTTATCTTTACCCGGGGGCGGTCTTGAAGGCCGGCAATTGAGTTTGTGATGAATCGCCAGAGGAGGAACGGGAAATCTCTTGCAAGGATATAATTGAAAATGAGTAATGAAGGTAATTTATTGAACAAATACAAAGGTTAAAAGATCAAAAGGAACCTCATTCTGGCGTTTTCGAGGAGTTTTTGGTAAGCCGAAGGGTAAATCGTCATCTCCATCGGTCCGGGTCTGCCGGCGACTCTCATGTTGCTGTCGTTTCAAAAGAAAATAAGGATCTAAATAAGCCAAGGGGTGTGAAAACCTTACTTTCCGGGTTACCCGCCGAAGTTTCTGCCTTGGTAAAGGTTCTAAGTCGGAGGAAATAAGATTTACCTCTTCTTTGACTGCTTGGCTGGTCCCCATGTCATCCTGGCAATAGTCAGTGTCAATGAGGTTGTTAAAAAATAGGCCAAGAGAGTCAAGGGCTACCTCCGACCCAGAGATGTCATCCAGCTTGAGTAAATCAGAGGTAGTTTGTTTCTTCTTAGATTTTCTGACGGTTTTCTTGGCGGCTATTGCAGCAGCTTTGGCTTTTTGGGCAGCCTCATGGTCGTATTTTGCTTTCCAAAAGTCAGATTTGGCCTGTGGAAAGATAACATGTTGAAATTCATACAAATACTTAACTACTGAGGAAAAAGAAGTCAAGAAGATTTACCTCTAGCGCCGGGTTAACCTTGCAGAAAGGATTCAACACTACTATGCTGTAGTCTTCATACTTGCTATTGACAAGAGTGGTTGCCATTTCAACAATAGCCTCTTCATTCAAACGCACAGAGCTATGACGTAAAGGATCATCAGTTCCTCCGATGTATGAACACATCAAGCCGGATCGGTGGCTTAAAGGTATAATCCGCCATGCGACCCAGCAGCGGATGAAGTCAACTTCGGTCAAGCCATTTCCTAACAAGTCTTGGACTTTTCTGATTTTGGGGACAAGCTTCTTGCATTCGGCAGGGGTGAGTTTATCAGGAAGTGGGTGCTTTGTGTCAAGACGATCAGCTCGATAACCCGACATCGGATTTTCATCAGACAGCGAGGTATCTTTGCAGTAGAACCATGTTTGATTCCAGTCCTTGGGATGGCTTGGCAGGACTACTAGAGGGAAGACGACATCTCGTCTGCGTTGAATTGAAATCCCGCCATGTTCCAAACTGGGACCGTTGGTGTACTCATTCTGGCAGTTCAGGTAGAAGTATTCCGTGAAGAGTTCAACGGTAGGTTCTTCTTGAAGGCAAACTTCGCAAAAAACTTGGAAGTTACAGATATTAGATACGAAATTGGGTCCAATATCTTGCGGATGGAGTTCGAAAAAGTGTAGAACATCCCTGAAGAATTTTTGAGCCGTGCGGTGAGAAGCCCCGGGTCATATGGTCAGTAAAAACAATGATTTCACCATCTTTTGGCTGAGGTTTCTCTTCAAGGTCAGGAACACGATAATGCATGACACTCTTCTCTGGTAAGAATCCCACAGTGACAAAATCCTTCAAAGTACTCTCGGCGACTGTGGAAGGAACCCAGTTGCAAGTTGTCATCGTCTTTGGCGGCATGGTGAAAGGACAGTCTAAAAAGAAAATAATTGGCTGGTTCAAATCAGTTGATGGGATTGCAAATTAAACAATTAGAGTGTATATTTATGATGGCGGCTTAATCAAGGGCTAATGATACATGAAGAAAGGATAAGTCGGCAGGGTAAGCCGCCATGACTAAGATGTTCAAAGAATTGCCAGAAGCAACATTGGCTAAGTACTGGGACAAACAAGTTCTGCAAATGGAGGTTAAAAATTTGGATCTACCGCTATTTAGAAAAAAGGATAAATTCATCTGCAAAAGGCGACAGTAGAAAAATAGAGAAGCCCTAGAGGAGATCTGTCACGGTGGGAATGTGACCTAGTATTAAAACAGGTGCTAAAACTACGACCACGCAAGATTCCCATATCTTTTGGATCTGATACGTGGATCTAAACAGAGGAAAAGAAGTACGATGATGAATGCGGATGAACACCGAAGAACACCGATGAAACCCTAATGGCAGATTAGTAACGAACAAAGGAAGACTTACTGGAGCTGTAAGAGCAGTGGAGCAGCACCGCAGTTCTCTGGTCTTCTCAGGGCGATGCAGAGGCCGGAGTCGAGGACGAGGACGGAGGTCGACGGTGGCAGGGTTTGTACAGGGACGAGGCTTTGTGAGGAAGGAAGGAGAAGGAGAAGAATGGAAGATGGCTTTTGGGTCCTATTTATAAGGAGATAGGAAACAGGCATGCGCGAAAGACGAGGAGGCCAAATGATGGTTATCCAGCTAATTGGACGCCTCGATTTTTGGGAAGACATTAAGATAAAGATCCGTTAAAGATGACGTCGTGGCGGGTTTCCAAAATTCCTGGAGATGACGTCATGGCGGGTTACAAATTTTTTTACAGCGAACATGGAAGGATTTTTCTAAGTCTTGAAGGTTGACATGAGCAAGTCCAAATCAACCTGGGGCCTAATGTTGGGGATATAACTATTAGGTATGACCCGCCCAGGAGGGGCCGGGTCATCCCTATGAAGACTCAACACAATGAAGCCCAAAGTCACATGGCGATTCATAGATAGGCTTAGTAGAGGGCCCAGACCCGAAGGCAGCTTAAAGCCCATGAGTATAAACCGCCATGTAAGTAAACTTCTATTGTAAGGCATATGTGAAAGGTCACCGAGCCGTATATGTTGTATAAGCCGGCCGGGACTCTGAGGGCCACAGGGCGTCAACCCGTGTATATAAGGGGATGACCTAGCGGCGGCTTAGGATAAGAAACAACAGATCAAGAGCTGGGTCAAGCGTATTCGCTCCCCGCTCATCGAAACCCTAGAAATACCAACCTCAAACTAGATTAGGCTTTTACCTTCATCGTAAGGGGACGAACCAGTATAAACTCATAGTGTCCTTTGTCCTAATTAACCCCTTTAAGCTAACCTCAAGGCGATGGCTCCATGACTAAGTCCTTTCACTAGGACATCTGCCGTGACAATTCCACGACAGTAACAGTGATAACAATAATTTTGTAGCAAGTGTAACAGTGATGATAGCAGTAGTAACTTAGCAAGAACAATATAAGATAAATTCGTAGGCATTGGATCGGTGACTTGTTGGATGATATTCACCATGAGACAGTTATAACCTAGGGCGATACGACACTAGCTCCAGTTCGTCAATATAATGTAGGCATGTATTCCATAAATAGTCATACGTGCTTATGGAAAGAACTTGCATAACATCTTTTGTCTTACCCTCTCGTGGCAGCGGCGTCCATATTGAAAACTAATGGATATTAAGGCCTCCTTTTAATAGAGAACCGGAACAAAGCATTAACACATAGTGAATACATGAACTCCTCAAACTACGGTCATCACCGGGAGTGGTCCCGACTATTGTCACTCCGGGGTTGCCGGATCATAACACGTAGTAGGTGACTATAACTTGCAAGATCGGATCTAGAACATGGATATAATGGTGATAACATAAACGGTTCAGATTTGAAATCATGGCACCCGGGCACAAAATGACAAGCATTAAGCATGGCAAAGTCATAGCAACATCAATCTAAGAACATAGTGGATACTAGGGATCAAGCCCTAACAAAACTAACTCGATTACATGATGAATCTCTTCCAACTCATCTTTGACCAGCGAGCCTACGAAGGAATTACTCACTCCCGGTGGGGAGCAACATGAAATTGGCGATGGAGAAGGGTTGGTGATGACGAAGAACGAAGATCCCCCTCTCCGGAGCCCCAAACAGACTCCAGATCTGGCCTCTGGGTGAAGAACAGGAGGTGACGGCAGCTTCGTCTCGTGGATCGCGATAATCCTTTCTCCCTGATTTTTTCTGGGAAAATAGGATTTTATAGCGTCAGTTTCAGGGTTTGCGGGGCCACCAGGTGAGGACAACCCACCTGGGCATGCCAGGAGAGGGGGGCGCGCCCTGGTGGGTTGTGCCCACCCAGGTGCCCCTCTCCAGTGGATCTTGGCTCCAGAAATTCTTATTTATTGCATAAAAATTCCTCACAAAGTTTCGCTCCATTTTGAGAACTTTTATATCTGCACAAAAACAACACCATGGTAGTTCTGCTGAAAACAGCGTCAGACCGGGGTTAGTTTCATTCAAATCATGCAAATTAGAGTCCAAAACAAGAGGAAAAGCGTTAGGAAAAGTAGATACGTTGGAGACGTATCAACTCCCCCAAGCTCAAACCTTTGCTTGTCCTCAAGCAATTCAGTTGATAAACTGAAAGTGAAAAAGAAAAACTTTTATGAACTCTTTTGCTCTTGTTTGCATAAATAAGCTTAAACAACACCGATGTTTTCAGCCAACATTATAACTAACCACTTCGTCGGTCCTAAACAAACGGTTTTTAACGCCTTTCCCCAACGGCATTCGGAACCTTCGCCAAGTGAGTGTGGGCGATAGGGGGGTCCTTCCCACACGACCCAGAAACCGTTGGGGATATGCCCTCCTGGCACACACGCTTGACAACATGAGGTCGTGTGCGACCGGCGAGCGCTCAAATATGGAAATACGTACAATAGTGCTAAAAATACAATTATACGGCGAAATTGTTTCCGGTCGCAAGTACATCCCACAGTCAGTCCCCGCTAAACATTTCCGTTCGTATATACATCCCACACAGTCGCTACAAGGAAAACGTTTGCGCAAGGTGGCGTAACACAAACAGTTTTAAAAAGAATGTCATGTGTGATTGTTCATTGATCCAACACGGTTTATTCCTAGAAACTATGTGCGTTGCCTGAGGTCATCGCTCACGGTGTTTTCTCATTAACCGTTTGCAATAGAAAAATCCAATTAGCTGGCTAATTGCCCTATTATTAATAATCCATTTACTAATCTAATTGACATTCATATTAAGCACATAACATATTCCATTTCCATATTAAGGAAGCATGATTTCATAGTTGAAATACATCGGAGTACAACATGATATAGCTTCAGCACTCAGCTACCCCATTACACAACTGCACCAGCAGCAAGTTTCACATGCAACATCTAGAACCTTTCAAAATTCGCATCATAGACGGTACATAGAGAGATGCATCGCATCTGGAAAACTGTTGAAGTGGAAGGCGAATATTGAGCCTTCATTCATGTTGAAGGACTTTGCAACTTTAGGCCAGTGTCTGTGGATGATTGACCATCCATCCTTCAACCTCTTCAGGAACACTTAAATATTGAACCGTGGGTGTTGTATGAAAACTTTCCTCGCCTCCTGACCACAGAGGTGGTTTGAGAGGTAATCATCAGTGAAGCCTGAAAACAAGGATGCGCATAAATATCTTCGCTATATTGGAAATGAGGCAAAGGAATACAAAAATGCAAGGTATAATAGTTAGTACCATCTTGTAAACCTCAGTGCTTCCCATTGTTTCCCTGCAACACATATAAGGTAGTTAGTAATCAGGTTAAGTAAGGGTTCGCATGCTATCAGTAAAATATGTTGATGATAAATAAGCACATTGCAGATTCATCAGATTAATTCAAGCCACGTGGAAAACCCATTCATCCAAACCAAGCATGATTAAGAGTTAGGAAATATAGCACCTGTATATGTTTCTCATGTATTAAGTGCAACCCAATTCGATTTATTCCTCACATGATATACAATAACAAAATGCAGCCACAACAATTGAACATCGCATTGCAGAATTGAACCAAGCAGTTAACTAAACACCACAACAAATGAACCAAACGTTAACTGAGCACCACATTGCACAATATAACATACTCCTAATAGAAGATCAGACAGTTAACCAAACCAAGCATGCTTAACAACTTGGAAATATAGCAATTGTATTTTTTTCTCATGTATTTAGTATAGCCAAATTTGATTTATTTCTCACATGGTATACAATAAAAGAATGCGGCCACAACAATTGAACATCGCATTGCAGAATTGAACCAAGAAGTTAACTAAACACCACAACAAGTGAACCAAGCCACAACAAATGAACCAAGCAGTTAACTAAACACCAATTGAACAATATAACATACTCCTAATAGAAGATTAGACAATTAACCAAACCAAGCATGCTTAACAACTTGGAAATATTGCACCTTGAAGAATTGAACATCACATTTGCAGAATTGAACCAAGCAGTTAATTGAACACCATATTGCACGACATATAGAACATATACACTATAGCATAAGATTGCATGGTAAAAATAGATAGCACAATTCACTAGAATTTGTTAAGGAAAGGCAGTAGCTAGCAAACTGAACATGGGTCCTTATAGTGAGCTAATAAGACAAGCTGCTCCTCATTGTCGGAGATGTCGATGATGATTGGCTCTTTGGACATGGAAGAGGGCTAGGCCTCCGCATCGTGGGTGCCCTCGTTATAGTGGTGAGTTGCCTGAGCCGCTCCGGGCACCAACCTGCTGGCTCTTGAGATGAGGTAAGCATGTGCACGCCGAGAAAACACCTCGTAGTCTTCGTCGAAGGCACCGACGGTGGCCTCGAGAAAAAGCCCAAACTATCATTTAAAGCAGCCAACCACATCGTGATGTCGGCGCGCGAGGCATCAACGATGGCCTCGATGGCGAGGTGCTCCTCTCAGATCTAGGGGTCGGCACGAATGGAAGCCATCACGACCTCATCCGCGCGTGCGGCCGCGATTTGCTTCTCCGCTGCCAAATGCTCCTTGAGGTCCTGGCTATACTACGTGGACCATGACTTAGGCCGACGCTTATTTGGTGGAGGGGTTGGGGATTTGGGTGGAAGGTGTCGCACTCGCGCCGGCGGTTGGGGCATGTGGGATGTGGAAGGAGGAGGAGGATGGGGGTCGGGTGTGGATTACCTGCCTGGATAGGCGAGGCCGAGCAGCATGAAGGAGGGTCGCCGGCGAGGAGGCAGAGGCGCTGCAAGCAAGGAGTGAAGGTTTCAACTTGGAAAGGAAGGCGGAAACAGGGGAAATGTGGCTTTTATTAAGGGGGAGGGGGCGGGGAGGTAGATATTTCCGCGGAAGCCGAAAATTTGGAATCGCTTCAGCCAAAAACTGGCGCGCAATGTGTCATCAGACACGGTCCCTTATTCAGACACGGTCCGAAGATATTTTGTGCTGCATCTCACATGGTTGGTCATAATAAATTGTGTGGGATCTACTTGATTTTTCGTCTTGATTTGAATTACATAATGGGGTCACAACACCCATGGACGGTGTTTGAACGGCTAGACCTTTTATCTGTAGTGATCATGCAAGTATATGTGTGTCATAAAAGAATAGGAATTATTCAAGGTTCATTTGGACATTTTTATGCATTAAGTGAGTTTTCAATGCATCTATGTGCATAATTCAAATTTGAACTACATGCACATGCTCTGGTGCATATAAATTGGTTGAAAAATCAAATCTTTGTCCTTGGGTGCATGCTTAGGTCCCATGCAAGAAATGGGAATGAATTTCAAACACCAGGCACCGTTTATTGCCGGCCAAACATTGAGAAATTTGAGATACCTGGTTTTTAAATCCTAGTAAATCCAAAACTCGTTTGAAATTCATGAAACTTGGCATGCTATCATGGAGGGGCATCAACATGCCGTGGTAAATTTTTTTGTCCCATTTGGAGCAGGTTTGGGTATATGCTTCTCACAAACCAGAGCTTCTCACGACAAGCATGATGGTTTCGGCAGGGAACGCCCCACCTTTGGGGATAAAACAATATCCATTGCCTCTTATTGCTTTCAAAAAAATTCTCGTGTTAACATAGAACAACAGGAGTGTTGTGTTAATTTTTTGTGATTTTTTGGGGTTCGTTTGGACATTTGTATGCATTAAGTGAGTTTTCAATGCATTTATGTGCATAATTCAAATTTGAACTACATGCACATGCTCCGATGCATATAAATTGGTTGCAAAATCAAATCTTTGTCCTTGGGTGCATGCTTAGGTCCCATGCAAGAAATGGGAATGAATTTCAAACACCAGGGCACCGTTGATTGTCGGCAAAACATTGAGATGCCTGGTTTTTCAATTCTAGTAAATCCAAAACTCGTCTGAAATTCATGAAACTTGGCATGCTATCATGGAGCGGCATCAACATGCCGTAGTAAATTTTTTGTCCCATTTGGGGCAGGTTTGGGTCTATGCTTCTCACAATCCAGAGCTTCTCACAACAAGCATGATGGTTTCAGATAGAACACCCGTATGCAAAGTGAGAGTAGGATTTGTGCATCTCTTAAACACTAATGGTTCTTTTGGATGACCCGTGTGAACCACTTACAAAAAATTTGGTGCGATTTGCATCTGTCATATTGGGTATGTTGCCATTTGTCAAACTAGAAAGATTGACATTTGTTGATCTAGTAACACTGCCATTTGCCAACCTTGTAACACTGCGTTTGTCAAAATATGAAGCTAAAAATCACTACCAGCATCTAATTTTTGCAACTAAGATTCAGTAATTAAGCATAGATGGAGGCGAGGAGGCGTGTTCAACCAGGCGTGCAGCAGACGGCGCAGTACTATTCGATTTGACAGCGGGTGATGCAGTACTCGATACGGCTTTAATGCATACGAGGGAGAGGGTAGCTATTCCCAAAATGTTGAACGGCCAATGATGCATCCTCCTTCAATTAGCATCGTGTAAATGCATGAGGGAAGTAATGGGAGGACCGGGAAAGGAGAGGCAGCACGATGTGAATGCAACATAGTTTGCACTCATATAAAGGTGCCCCTCCATTCCAATGCATCTACCACATCGTACACACCTAAGCATTTGCCTAAGCACCTACACTAATAAGGGCAAAAGTGCCCACTCCAGACCCATCGCGGCGATGCGCGCGAGCAGCCAACAGTTGTGCCAGATGGTCCACGATGCCGGCCTGCGGCATGGCACCGTGGATCGTCTCCATACGGTGTTGGCGACCGGCTGGTGGATGGCCACCGTCGATGCCAGCTACGACTCTAAGTTGGACCAGATGATCGTTCACACCACCAACAGGTTCGCCGTCATCAAGAAGCTCGTGGATGACCTCCCCATACTCCTCTAGCCCGCGCGCCTGGGCTCCTCATTGCCTACCACCCTAATCGGCCTCCATGGTCGGAACCTCTTTCAAGCACTGGTGGCCCTGCGACTGCTCGCCGACGCCATGAAGAATATCCACCTGGAGGTCGCGCTAGCCGCGAGGAGCCTCGCCCTGCAAGAAACCGTCGACCTACACATCCATGTGTATGAGCGAATCGTGTGCATAGGTATCTACAAGGCCAGTGAGGACGCTACGACGTTGGCCTTCTTCAACCGGCTGGAAGCCTTGGATGCCTTTGTTGAGAAGCACCTTGACCTCGCCACAAAAGCCGCCGCTCCTTAGCCGCCGGTCGGTAGCCCGGCCGGTGCACTGAGTTGAGGAGGAGGAGGTCGTACGTTGATGGATGCATCTTTCTTCTCGCCTCCTGTAATCACCACTGCGATCGCATCATCGTGGCCTTAATTCTTATTTTGCTACTGCATTCTCGTTCCAGTCAATCCAGACATGTGCGATCCCTTTGCTCAATACAGACATGTCCGTTCCAGTCTTATTTTGATTGGTTGAATGAAGGTCTATCCCGCCGTTAGGTGCCACAGCGCGCTCTACTCGCTGTTAGGCGCCGCGGCTGTTGGGGATCGTTGCAGAAATTAAAAAAATTCTACGCATCACCAAGATCAATCTATGGAGTTTACTAGCAATGAGAGGGGAGTGCATCTTCATACCTTTGAAGATCGCCATGCGGAAGCGTTTCAAGAACGCGGTCGGTGGAGTCGTACACGAAGCGATTCAGATCGCGGTCGATTCCGATCTAAGCACCGAACAACGGTGCCTCCGCGTTCAACACACGTGCAGCCCGGTGACGTCTCCCGCGCCTTGATCCAGCAAGGAGAGAGGGAGAGGTTGGGGAAGACTCCGTCCAGCAGCAGCACGGCGGCGTGGTGGTGGTGGAGGAGCGTGACGCTCCAGCAGGGCTTCGCCAAGCACTGCGAGGGACGAGGAGGGAGAGGGGTAGGGCTGCGCCAGGAGAAGGGGTGCGGTTTCCCTCCCACCCCCACTATTTATAGGGGGAAGGGGAGAGGGGGCCGGCCCCCTAGATCCATATAGAGAGGGGGAAGGTGACGGCCCCTCGGGGGGGGGGGCAGCGGACCCCTTAGGTTTTCCAACTAGGGGGGCGCCCGCCCCCGGGGGGGGGGGCAGCGCCCCCCCTAGGGTTTCCAACCCTAGGCGCCTTGGGCCCTTGGGGGGGGGGGGCGCACCAGCCCACTAAGGGGCTAGTTCCCACCCAACTACAGCCCATTAGGTCCTTCGGGGCAGGTGGACTCCCAGAACCCCTTCGGTGGTCCCGGTACAACACCGATAAACCCCGAAACCTTTCCGATGACTGAAATTGGACTTCCCATATATAAATCTTTACCTTCGGACCATTTCGGAACTCCTCGTGACGTCCGGGATCTCATCCGGGACTCCGAACAACATTTGGTAACCACGTACATCTATTCCCTATAACCCTAGCGTCATCGAACCTTAAGTGTGCAGACGCTGCGGGTTCGGGAGGCATGCAGACATGACTGAGACATCTCTCCGGCCAATAGCCAACAATGGGATCTGGATACCCATGTTGGCTCCCACATGCTCCATGATGATCTCATCGGATGAACCACGATGTCGAGGATTCAATCAATCCCGTATACGATTCCCTTTGTCTACCGGTATAGCACTTGCCCGAGATTCGATCATCGGTATACCGATACCTTGTTCAATCTCGTTACGGCAAATCTCTTTACTCGTTCCGTAACACATCATCCCGTGATCAACTACTTGATCACACTGAGCTCATTATGATGACGTCCCACCGAGTGGGCCCAGAGATACCTCTCCGTCATACGGAGTGACAAATCCCAGTCTTGATTCGTGCCAACCCAACAGATACTTTCGGGGATACCCGCAGTGTACCTTTATAGCCACCCAGTTACGTTGTGACGTTTGGCACACCCAAAGTACTCCTACAGTATCCGGGAGTTGCATAATCTCATGGTCTAAGGAAAAAGATACTTGACATTAGAAAAGCTTTAGCGGACGAACTACATGATCTTGTGCTATGCTCAGGATTGGGTCTTGTCCATCACATCTTTCTCCTAATGATGTGATCCCGTTATCAATGACATCCAATGTCCATGGTTAGGAAACTGTAACCATCTATTGATAAACGAGCTAGTCAACTAGAGGCTCACTAGGGACATGTTGTGGTGTATGTATTCACACATGTATTACGATTTCCGGATAACACAATTATAGCATGAACAATAGACAATTATCATGAACAAGGAAATATAATAATAACCATTTTATTATTGCCTCTAGGGCATATTTCCAACAGTCTCCCACTTGCACTAGAGTCAATAACCTAGTTACATTGTGATGAATCGAACACCCATAGAGTTCTGGTGTTGATCATGTTTTGCACGTGGAAGAGGTTTAGTCAACGGATCTGCGACATTCAGGTCCGTATGCACTTTACAAATCTCTATGTCTCCATCTTGAACATTTTCACGAATGGAGTTGAAGCGACGCTTTATATGCCTGGTCTTCTTGTGAAACCTGGGCTCCTTGGCAAGGGCAATAGCTCCAGTGTTGTCACAGAAGAGAGTCATCGGGCCCGACGCATTGGGAATAACTCCTAGGTCGGTAATGAACTCCTTCATCCAGATTGCTTCATGTGCCGCCTCCGAGGCTGCCATGTACTCCGCTTCACATGTGGATCCCTCCACGACGCTTTGCTTGCAACTGCACCAGCTGACTGCCCCACCATTCAAAATATACACGTATCCGGTTTGTGACTTGGAGTCATCCAGATCTGTGTCGAAACTAGCATCGACGTAACCCTTTACGACGAGATCTTCGTCACTTCCGTAAACGAGAAACATATCCTTAGTCTTTTTCAGGTACTTTAGGATATTCTTGACTGCTGTCCAGTGTTCCATGCCGGGATTACTTTGGTACCTTCCTACCAAACTTATGGCAAGGTTTACATCAGGTCTGGTACACAGCATGGCATACATAATAGACCCTATGGCCGAGGCATAGGGGATGACACTCATCTTTTCTCTATCTTCTGCCGTGGTCGGGCATTGAGCCGTGCTCAATCTCACACCTTGCAATACATGCAAGAACCCCTTCTTGGACTGTTCCATATTGAACTTCTTCAATATCTTGTCAAGGTACGTGCTTTGTGAAAGACCAATGAGGCGCCTCAATCTATCTGTATAGATCTTGATGCCTAATATGTAAGCAGCTTCTCCAAGGTCCTTCATTGAAAAACACTTATTCAAGTAGGCCTTTATGCTTTCCAAGAGTTCTATATCATTTCCCATCAATAGTATGTCATCCTCATATAATATGAGAAATGCCAGAGAGCTCCCACTCACTTTCTTGTAAACACATGCTTCTCCATAAACCTGTGTAAACCCAAACGCTTTGATCATCTCATCAAAACGAATGTTCCAACTCCGAGATGCTTGCACCAGCCCATAGATCGAGCGTTGGAGCTTGCATACCTTGTCAGCATTCTTAGGATCGACAAAACCTTCCGACTGCATCATATACAATTCTTCTTTAAGGAAACCATTAAGGAATGCCGTTTTGACATCCATTTGCCATATCTCATAATCATAGAATGCGGCAATTGCTAACATGATTCGGACAGACTTCAGCTTCGCTACGGGTGGGAAGGTCTCATCGTAGTCAACCCCTTGAACTTGTCGATAACCCTTAGCGACAAGCCGAGCCTTATAGATGGTTACATTACCATCCGTGTCTATCTTCTTCTTAAAGATTCATTTATTTTCTATGGCTCACCGATCATCGGGCAAGTCAGTCAAATTCCATACTTCGTTTTCATACATGGATCCTATCTCGAATTTCATGGCTTCAAGCCATTTGTCGGAATCCGGGCCCGCCATCGCTTCTTCATAGTTCGATGGTTCACCATTGTCTAACAATATGATTTCCAAGACAGGGTTGCCGTACCACTCTGGTGCGGAACGTGTCCTGGTGGACCGACGAAGTTCAGTAGCAACTTGATTTGAAGTTTCATGATCATCATCATTAACTTCCTCTCTAGTCGGTGCAGGCACCACAGAAACATTTTCTTTAGCTGCGCTACTCTCCGGTTCAAGAGGCAATACTTCATCAAGTTCTACTTTCCTCCCACTTACTTCTTTCGAGAGAAACTCTTTCTATAGAAAGGATCCATTCTTGGCAACAAAGATCTTGCCTTCAGATCTGAGGTAGAAGGTATACCCAATAGTTTCCTTAGGGTACCCTATGAAGACGCATTTTTCTGATTTGGGTTCGAGCTTTTTAGGTTGAAGTTTCTTGACATAAGCATCGCATCCCCAAACTTTTAGAAACGACAGCTTAGGTTTCTTCCCAAACCATAATTCATACGGTGTCCTATCAACGGATTTCGACGGAACCCTATTTAAAGTGAATGCGGCAGTCTCTAAAGCATAACCCCAAAATGATAGCGGTAGGTCGGTAAGAGACATCATGGATCGCACCATATCCAATAGAGTGCGATTTCGACGTTCGGACACAACATTACGCTGAGGTGTTCCAGGCGGCGTGAGTTGTGAAACAATTCCACATTTCCTTAAGTGCGTGCCAAGTTCGTGACTCAAATATTCTCCCCCACGATCTGATCGTAAGAACTTGATTTTTCCTATCACGTTGATTCTCAACCTCACTCTGAAATTCCTTGAACTTTTCAAAGGTCTCAGACTTGTGTTTTATTAAGTAGATATACCCATATCTACTTAAGTCATCAGTGAGAGTGAGAACATAATGATATCCACCGCGAGCCTCAACGCTCATTGGACCGCACACATCAGCATGTATGATTTCCAATAAGTTGGTTGCTCGCTCCATTGTTCCGGAGAACGGTGTCTTGGTCATTTTGCCCATGAGGCATGGTTCACACATGTCAAATGATTCATAATCAAGAGACTCCAAAAGTCCATCTGCATGGAGTTTCTTCATGCGTTTGACACCAATGTGACCAAGGCGGCAGTGCCACAAGTATGTGGGAATATCATTATCAACCTTACATCTTTTGGCATTCACACTATGAATATGTGTAAAATAACGTTCGAGATTAAATAAGAATAAACAATTGACCAGCGGGGCATGACCATAAAACATATCTCTCATATAAATAGAACAACCATTATTCTCAGATTTAAATGAGTAGCCATCTCGCATTAAACAAGATCCAGATACAATGTTCATGCTTAAAGCTGGTACTAAATAACAATTATTGAGGTTTAAAACTAATCCCGTAGGTAAATGTAGAGGTAGCATGCCGACGGCGATCACATCGACCTTGGAACCATTCCCGACGCGCATCGTCACCTCGTCCTTCGCCAGTCTCCACTTATTCCGTAGCTCCTGTTTTGAGTTACAAATATGAGCAACCGCACCGGTATCAAATACCCAGGAGCTACTACGAGCGCTGGTTAGTTACACATCAATAACATGTATATCACATATACCTTTGGTATTGCCGGCCTTCTTATCCGCTAAGTACTTGGGGCAGTTCCGCTTCCAGTGACTGTTTCCCTTGCAATAAAAGCACTCAGTCTCAGGCTTGGGTCCATGCTTTGGCTTCTTCCCGGCAACTGGCTCACCGGGCGCGGCAACTCCCTTGCCATCCTTCTTGAAGTTCTTCTTACCATTGCCTTTCTTGAACTTAGTGGTTTTATTCACCATCAACACTTGATGTTCCTTTTTGATCCCCACCTCCGCTGATTTCAGCATTGAATATACCTTAGGAATGGTCTTTTCCATCCCCTGCATATTGAAGTTCATCACAAAGCTCTTGTAGCTAGGTGGGAGCAACTAAAGGATTCTCTCAACGACCGCATCATCCGGGAGATTAACTCCTAGCTGAGATAAGCGGTTGTGCAACCCAGACATTTTGAGTATGTGCTCACTGACAGAACTATTCTCCTCCATCTTACAACTGTAGAACTTGTCGGAGACTTCATATCTCTCGACCCGGGCATGATCTTGGAAAACCATTTTTAGCTCTTGGAACATCTCATATGCTCCGTGCTGCTCAAAACGCTTTTGGAGCCCCGGTTCTAAGCTGTAAAGCATGCCGCACTGAACCAGGAAGTAATCATCACTACGCGACTGCCTGACGTTCATAACGTCTTCAGTTGCTGGGAAAACAGGTGCATCACCTAGAGGTGCTTCACGGATATATGCTTTCTTGGCAGCTATGAGGATAATCCTCAGGTTATGGACCCAGTCCGTGTAGTTGCTACCATCGTCTTTCAGCTTGGTTTTCTCTAGGAACGCGTTGAAGTTGAGGGCAACATTAGCGTGGGCCATTTGATGTACAAGACATATTGCAAAGTTTTAGACTATGTTCATGATAATTAAGTTCATCTAATCAAATTATTTAATGAAATCCCACTCAGATAGACATCCCTCTAGTCATCTAAGTGATACATGATCCGAGTCAACTAGGCTGTGTCTGATCATCACATGAGAGGGACTAGTCATCATCGGTGAACATCTTCATGTTGATCGTATCTTATATACGACTCATGTTCGACCATTCGGTCTTCCGTGTTCCGAGGCCATGTCTGTACATGCTAGGCTCGTCAAGTCAACCTAAGTGTATTGCATGTGTAAATCTGGCTTACACCCGTTGTATGCGAACGTTAGAACCTATCACACCCGATCATCACGTGGTGCTTCGGAACAACAAACCTTAGCAACGGTGCACAGTTAGGGGGAACACAATTCTTGATATTTTAATGAGGGATCATTTTATTTATGCTACCGTCGTTCTAAGCAAATAAGATGTAAAAACATGATAAACATCACATGCAATCAAATAGTGACATGATATGGCCAATATCATTTTGCTCCTTTTGATCTCCATCTTCGGGGCGCCATGATCATCATCGTCACCGGCATGACACCATGATCTCCATCATCGTGTCTTCATGAAGTTGTCTCGCCAACTATTACTTCTACTACTATAGCTAACGGTTAGCAATAAAGTAAAGTAATTACATGGCGTTTTCATTGACACGCAAGTCATACAATAAATTAAGACAACTCCTATGGCTCCTGCCGGTTGTCATACTCATCGACATGCAAGTCGTGATTCCTATTACAAGAACATGATCAATCTCATACATCACATATATCATTCATCACATCCTTTTGGCCATATCACATCACACGGCATATGCTGCAAGAACAAGTTAGACGTCCTCTAATTGTTGTTGCAAATTTTTACGTGGCTGCTATAGGTTTCTAGCAAGAACATTTCTTACCTACGCCAAAACCACAACGTGATATGCCAATTTCTATTTACCCTTCATAAGGACCCTTTTCATCAAATCCGATCCGACTAAAGTGGGAGAGACAGACACCCGCTAGCCACCTTATGCAACTAGTGCATGTCAGTCGGTGGAACCTGTCTCACGTAAGCGTACGTGTAAGGTCGGTCCGGGCCGCTTCATCCCACGATGCCGCCGAATCAATATAAAACTAGTAACGACAAGTAAATTGGCAAAATCGACGCCCACAACAATTTGTGTTCTACTCATGCATAGAAACTATGCATAGACCTAGCTCATGATGCCACTACTGGGGATCGTTGCAGAAATTAAAAAATTCTACGCATCACCAAGATCAATCTATGGAGTTTACTAGCAATGAGAGGGGAGTGCATCTTCATACCTTTGAAGATCGCGATGCGGAAGCGTTGCAAGAACGCGGTCGGTGGAGTCGTACACGAAGTGATTCAGATCGCGGCCGATTCCGATCTAAGCACCGAACAACGGTGCCTCCGCGTTCAACACACGTGCATCCCGGTGACGTCTCCCGCGCCTTGATCCAGCAAGGAGAGAGGGAGAGGTTGGGGAAGACTCCGTCCAGCAGCAGCACGACGGCGTGGTGGTGGTGGTGGTGGAGGAGCGTGGCACTCCAGCAGGGCTTCGCCAAGCACTGCGAGAGACAAGGAGGGAGAGGGGTAGGGCTGCGCCAGGAGAAGGGGTGCGGTTGCCCTCCCACCCCCCACTATTTATAGGGGGAAGTGGAGAGGGGGCCGCCCCGCTAGATCCATCTAGAGGGGGGGCGGCCCTCGGGGGGGCAGCGGCCCCCTAGGGTTTCCAACCCTAGGCGCCTTGGGTCCTTGGGGGGGGGGGGCGCACCAGCCCACTAAGGGGCTGGTTCCCACCCAACTACAGCCCATTAGGTCCTTCGGGGCAGGTGGACCCTCCCGGTGGACCCCCGGAACCCCTTCGGTGGTCCCGGTACAATACCGATAAAGCCCGAAACCTTTCCGGTGACTGAAATTGGACTTCCCATATATAAATCTTTACCTTCGGACCATTCCGGAACTCCTTGTGATGTCCGGGATCTCATCCGGGACTCCGAACAATATTCGGTGACCACGTACATCTATTCCCTATAACCCTAGCGTCATCGAACCTTAAGTGTGCAGACCCTACGTGTTCGGGAGGCATGCAGACATGACTGAGACATCTCTCCGGCCAATAGCCAACAGCGGGATCTGGATACCCATGTTGGCTCCCACATGCTCCACGATGATCTCATCGGATGAACCACGATGTCAAGGATTCAATCAATCCCGTATATGATTCCCTTTGTCTACCGGTATAGCACTTGCCCGAGATTCGATCGTCGTTATACCGATACCTTGTTCAATCTCGTTGCGGCAAATCTCTTTACTCATTCCGTAACACATCATCACGTGATCAACTTCTTGATCACACTGAGCTCATTATGATGATGTCCTACCGAGTGGGCCCAGAGACACCTCTCCGTCATACGGAGTGACAAATCCCAGTCTCGATTCGTGCCAACCCAACAGATACTTTCGGGGATACCCGCAGTGTACCTTTATAGCCACCCAGTTACGTTTTGACGTTTGGCACACCCAAAATACTCCTACGGTATCCGGAAGTTGCACAATCTCATGGTCTAAGTAAAAAGATACTTGACATTAAAAAAGCTTTAGCAGACGAACTACACGATCTTGTGCTATGCTTAGGATTGGGTCTTGTCCATCACATCATCTTATATCTTATATTTACTAATTGGAGGCATCATTGAAAGGTCCATGTTAATCCTCAGACATTAAGCAAAATTATCCATTCGATCTCCTATTAGCTTTTTTACAGCTGTCGGATGAATTACCTCAAGAGTCCTTGCCCACCATCCCACGTGAACTTCTCTTTAAGAAAAAAATACACATCCACGGGCTACCAAGAAAACAACTCCCTCAAAAAAAAAACTCCATCAAGAGTCATCACCCTGCCGATCCTTCCTCATGAGGCACCGAAGAATTGATGAGGTAACCCTAGCGCTACTCCACCTGTTGCTCCTCCTCGCATGTTCCCTCGGTAGTTTCCATGCCATCCTATGCTTCCATGTTGTGATCCATATTAAAAAGATGCAAACATCCTCTCCTGATCCTCTTCCTCTCCAGCAGCTGAAATCGGGGGTCATTGCAATCTCAACTTCCATCTGCAAGTAGTACACGTCCTGATCTAAATCAACCAACACAACGTGTGCTAGCTACCTGCGTATGTGTGTCAGCTTTCCTATATCCATCAAGTACGTGCATGCCTGTTATTCCCAGCGAGAATCAAGTACATGCATGGCTGTTGTGTCCAGCGAGAAGCTTTCTCATATCCACAAGTACGTGCATGGTTGTTGTGTCCAGCGAGAAGCATCGGCGACAAGCGGCGGGCTATTTTGCCAACAACATGAATATTCAGATCAGTAGAAAAAGGATGCTCGCTGACAGCATATTTACACATTACTCGATGAAAGCCCAAGTAATGAAGTGGATAATCAAACAGATAGCCCATGGTGAGGACTGAACCTGTGCCTCCAAATGCATGTTTTGCCTTCATGAATTATTTATACATGTACGTACTGAACCATAACTTTTATTCTTAGGATGAATTCTTCTCACAACTTTACTCCTTTTGACATGATGCCGACGGTGACATCATATAATTTTGGAGTGCTTGGAATCATATGATTTTACTCCTTTTCACATGACGCAGATGGTGAGGTCATATAGTCTTGGACAGCTTGGAATAATATGATTTGTCGCCGGAGCTAATCTAACGGAGGATTGCGGATGTTTACGTGCATATATACAAAGACATGCACGCACATTGTGATATTGGTATGTATAACTGGTATATGTATTTATGTTGACCATATATTGAAGAGAGCAAATTCCTTATCAAATAGAGTAGACAGCTTATTAAATCCTGGACTTGCCAAAAATTAAGCCA
The DNA here is from genome assembly GCF_018294505.1 of Triticum aestivum. Classification (NCBI taxonomy): domain Eukaryota; kingdom Viridiplantae; phylum Streptophyta; class Magnoliopsida; order Poales; family Poaceae; genus Triticum; species Triticum aestivum. The sequence continues at coordinate 87,675,857 of NC_057809.1, forward strand.
TATGTAGGAATCGTGCATGTATTAAAAGATCTAATATACATATGCATGTGTTTAGCCTTACAATGTGATATTTCAAACAATCTTCATCAATAAATGTATAAATAAAAATATATAGCGAAAGAAATATAACCAGTCATATGTTCTGAGTTATCACCATCACATTTTGACTGATTTGTTAAAAATCCTCTTATCATCCTAAAAACATATGCATGTCTGATTCGTAGTTGTTAAGATAATCAACAAAAGTTGGTCATAAAAACCTAGCAAAATTTATTACACGTGGAAGAGAGAGGTTATGATCTTGCGGTGTTTTAAACATACTTTTGCCACAAAAAGGACAAGCAAATACTAGAATAGAGCTGAAAGCAATTAGATTTCACTAACACAACCACCCGTACACACAAAATATTGATTCACCCACATTTATTTCTTGAATTTTTATAAACATGCACTTGATTTCTCTCATATACAACCGTATTGCCTAAATTACATCCTAAATAAAGTTTTCTGCTGTTCTTGCATATATTATGAATTTTAATTTACATTACACAAGTAGAATATCATATGTATATATAGTTATCCTGAACTGATCTAGGGGATACAATTATTTTTTGCAATTTAACTAACCAGGAAAAATGATTTCATGTTATAGTGATAGTTTCTAATCTTAAGTTAGTTCATGTACTCTTTAAATGGTGCGAGGAATTATGCGTATAATAAATGGCAATTGTCCCTTGCCAAAAGATGTTTTAGTTAGTGGACTGCGACTGTTAGATCTTCATATTGTTCGTAAGAGAATTGCAATTGTTAGATGTTCATAACGACACCTCAAAGAATCATATATAACTGATAGGTAGAATCTTTATATTTACAGTACTTAGATGCATAATACAAGCCCCCACGTAATCCTCGCATCTAATAGTTATCTAACGTTGGATGAAAAGATGAACGACCCAGATGGCTCCTCCACCGTATTTTCCATCCGAGAGTCCGGAAATATATCAATTTGTCACTCTGTCCCGATCTACCTCTTTTTTCTGCGTCCATGCATGTCACGCCGCCGCCATCTCTCGAATCTCGATTTCATCTTCCAGCCACACAGGATGTTGTGTACGTGGATGCTCACATCAAACGAGCCAACTTTCTATGCTTATCGAGCCAGCCGAGCTATGGGCTAGCTTCATACAGGGTCGCGTCAGGAACAAATCAAGGAAGCTTGCCTCCTCGCTTTCATGCAGGATTGGATTGCTTCCTCGCCGTTCATAGGTCGATGCTGCATATATGTCAGTACGGCCACCTCTTGATTTTCTATATGTAGCCAAAGCAATTGGAGTGTTCGTCTTGAATAGGTTTTGAAGGTAGCCTTGGCATGGACATGCACAGATCCCATTGGAGAGGTGACGTGCGACCCGGTAAAAACAATCACTAATGTGCAGTACACACACAAATGAAGATCAGGCTGCTATTTGTCACACTTTTTTTGTTGGCGTACATGCACACACATCTCACAATGTGTGTGGTCCGTGTCATTATTGCAGGTTGTGTAGATAATGACGTACATGCACACACATCTCACATGCATCTATGGGAAGACATTGTTTCCGGCCGATCGAACTACAGGTCGCACAATGCAACTCAATGAAACAAGGTTATAAAGTGAATCCATCACGTGGTGGGTAACTTTCTATCTATATATAATACGAAGGGTTCAAAAAATATTACCATTTACTAATTATTGTGCACCTGGAATTAAATTTAGGTTGGCCTGGAAACAAAATATTGGATTGGTTTTGGTTATAGATTATAATATGCAGAAAAAGAATAATCCGAGCCATCTAATTTCTGGACATACAGCGCCAGTGGCGGGGTTTAATGGATTACATTGTGGAGAAACCAAAATCCGCCGGTTAGAAGACATAACTAGGCCCCGCGACTTTTCACCTTCTTCAACCAGACATTCCAAATATTTGCAGATTTCTAGATGTTTTGAAAATAGTTTGTTGTAAATATTTTAGCATGGTACATTGCAAATATATATACTAGCGACCAATTGATTCCTGTTCATAGCTATCCGTTGTAAATACCAGCTTTTTGATAGATGAAAAATGATGCGGTAGGGACTTTCCCCTGTTCCCCACTGTCTTTTACGGAAACAGACAATTCTTGATCGTGTGTCTTTGTTCGAAAAAAAAGATCGCGTGTCACGTTAGTTAATATCAGGGTCTCCGAGATACATCTTTCACTGATACTTTCTATTTTAATAACATAGTATTTAAAAACAAAGCGAGGGGGTATGTATGATTGTATAAATATACATAAAGAAAGTTATGTAACTATTTTTTTAAGAAGGTGTTGATTATCAGATAATAGGGGTGAGAATACAATTGGATAAAATTTGAAATATACCACAATAACTATTTGTGGTATAAATGCACGGAACTACATTTGTGAGTAAACCATGATACCTTTTTTCTAAACTTTTTTACTAAACCATGATACCTACCTTTTTTTGAGGGGTACCATCATACCTACTATAACAGAATAAACACATCCAATCAATGTTCTACCATAAAAACACTTTAATATATATTACAAATTCCACCAATACGTTGGCACTCTATAATGAAAAATTTATAATTTACCAACATTAAACTTGGAAATAATAAAGTATAAGTTCCCGTAATTCTACATGATCCCTATTTATAGTAGTGGGGATTAATCAAACATCATAGTACCATTTTTTAAATTGTTTTAAAGGGGAAAAATAAAATATTATATACGTCATTAAATTTAAGTAGTGAAAATATATTTAAAGTATTTTGTACTCAGTATTATATAAAATTTCTATGTATGGTTTTTCTTTTGAATTACTAGCCCGTGCCGAAGCACGGGTTGATGACTAGTTCTTCTAATGATGTGATCCCGTTATCAATGACATCCAGTGTCCATGGTTAGGAAACCGTAACCATCTATTGATAAACGAGCTAGTCAACTAGAGACTCACTAGGGACATGTTGTGGTTTATGTATTCACACATGTATTACGATTTCCGGATAACACAATTATAGCATGAACAATAGACAATTATCATGAACAAGGAAATATAATAATAACCATTTTATTATTGCCTCTAGGGCATATTTCCAACAGCGGCGCGCTCTGCTCGCGTCCGTTGGCGCGCTCTGCTCGTGTTCGTCGGCGCGCTCGGCATGTGGACAACTTTTCCTTGCGTGTTCAACTGCTATATGCGGAGCGCTCTCTCGCGTCCCTCCGCGCGCGCTCTGCCAACGGTTGGGCGTGCGCACGATCACGTCGGGGCCCCGTATGCATGCGGTTGCACCGCACGCATTGCCACGCGATGCAGTTACGTGCGACACGATGGAGTTATGCGCTGCAAATTAGAACTGCCATCAGGGCCTGTCGATATTCCTGGCCGTCCGGCTTCCCCTTTAATTCCCGCGACCATTATAACCTTAGTCTCTTCAACCTTTCGACCGCGCCCCACAACACAACAAGCACATTGATAACCCACAAGTATAGGGGATCAATTGTAGCCTCTTTCGATAGGTAAGAGTGTCGAACCCAACGAGGAGCTAAAGGCAGAACAAATATTCCCTCAAGTTCTATCGACCACCGATACAACTCTACGCACGCTTGATGTTCGCTTTACCTAGAACAAGTGTGAAACTAGAAATACTTTGTAGGTGTTGTTGGATAGGTTTGCAAGAATATAAAGATCAAGTAAATAAAAAGTAGGGGCTGTTTAGGTAAAGACACAATTAAATTAGTTTTAGTAGAGAGCTTGTTGCTACGAGAAAGTTATTTGTCCCTAGGCAATCGATAACTAGACCGGTAATCATTATTGCAATTTTATTTGAGGGAGAGGCATAAGCTAACATACTTTCTCTACTTGGATCATATGCACTTATGATTGGAACTGTAGCAAGCATCCGCAATTATTAAAGATCATTAAGGTAAAACCCAACCATAGCATTAAAGCACCAAGTCCTCTTTATCCCATACGCAACAACCCCCATACTCGGGTTTGTGTTTCAGTCACTAACGCAACCCACTATAAGCGAATTATGAACGTATTGCAACACCCTACAACAGGGATCCCTCACGCTTGCGCGACACGGAGAGCACCATAGGACAACACCAATAATAAAACATGCAACTCAAACCAATCACGATCATCAAATAACCCATAGGACAAAACAGATCTACTCAAACATCATAGGATAGCCATACATCATTGGGAAATAATATATAGCGTTGAGCACCATGTTTAAGTAGAGATTACAGCAGGTAAGAGAGAGGTTACACCGCTGCATAGAGGGGGGAAGAGTTGGTGATGATGGCGGTGAAGTTGTTGGTGAAGATTGTGGTGATGATGATGGCCCCCGGTGGCACTCCGGTGCCACCGGAAGCGAGGGGGAGAGAGCCCCCCTCCTCCTCCTCCTTCTTCTTCTTCTTCCTTGACCTCCTCCCTAGATGGGAGAAGGGTTTCCTCTCTGGTCCTTGGTCTCCATGGCATGAGAGGGGCGAGAGCCCCACCGAGATTGGATCTGTCTCTCTGTCTCTCTCTGTTTCTGCGCTCTTAGATTCTACCTTTCACCGTTTCTTATATTTCCGAAGATCCATAACTCCGATTGGGCTGAAATTTTAACACGATCTCTATTTGGATATTAGCTTTCTTGTGGCGAAAGAAGGGCATCAAGCGCCTTACGAGGTGGCCACGAGGGTCAGGGGCGCGCCCCCTGCCTCGTGGCCCCCTCGGGCATCGTCTCGCGTGGATTTTTCTTCCCAAAAATCATATATATTCCAAAAAAAATCTCCGTCAGTTTTTATCCCATTTGGACTCCGACTGATATGGATATTCCGCGAAACAAAAAACATGCAACAAACATGAACTGGCACTAGGCACTAGATCAATATGTTAGTCCTAAAAATAGTATAAAAAGTTGCCAAAAGTATATGAAAGTTGTAGAATATTGGCATGGAAGAATCAAAAATTATAGATAGGACGGAGACGTATCAGCATCCCCAAGCTTAATTCCTGCTCGTGCTCGAGTAGGTAAATGATGAAAAGATAATTTTTGATGTGGAATGCTACCTGATACGTCTCCAACATATCTATAATTTTTGATTGCTCCATGCTATATTATCTACTATTTTGGACTATATTGGGCTTTATTTTCCACTTTATATTATTTTTGGGACTAACCTATTAACCGGAGGCCCATCCCAGAATTGCAGTTTTTTTGCCTATTTCAGTGTTTTGGAGAAACAGAATATCAAACGGAGTCCAAACGAAATGAAACCTTCGGGAACGTGATTTTCTCATCAGATAAGATCCAGGAGATTGGACCCTCCGTCAAGAAAGCCACGAGGCGGCCACGAGGGTGGAGGGCGCGCCCCCCTACCTCGTGGCCCCCTCGAAGCTCCACCGACGTACTTCTTCCTCCCATATATATCCACGTATCCCTAAACGATCAGAACAGGAGCCAAAAACCTAATTCCACCGCCGCAACTTTCTGTATCCACGAGATCCCATCTTGGGGCCTGTTCCGGAGCTTTGCCGGAGGGGGCATCGATCACAGAGGGCTTATACATCATCATCCAAGCCCCTCCGATGAAGTGTGAGTAGTTTACTTCAGACCTACGGGTCCATAGTTAGTAGCTAGATGGCTTCTTCTCTCTTTTTGGATCTCAATACAATGTTCTCCCCCTCTCTTGTGGAGATCTATTCGATGTAATCTTCTTTTTGCGGTGTGTTTGTTGAGACCGATGAATTGTGGGTTTATGATCCAGTCTATCTATGAATAATATTTGAATCTTCTCTGAATTCTTTTATGTATGATTGGTTATCTTTGCAAGTCTCTCGAATTATCAGTTTGGTTTGGCCTACTAGATTGGTTGTTCTTTCCATGGGAGAAGTGCTTAGCTTTGGGTTCGATCTTGCGGTGTCCTTTCCCAGTGACAGAAGGGGCAGCAAGGCACGTATTGTATCGTTGCCATCGAGGATAACAAGATGGTTTTTTTAATCATATTGCATGAAACTATCCCTCTACATCATGTCATCTTGCTTAAGGCGTTACTCTGTTTTTAACTTAATACTCTAGATGCATGCTGGATAGCGGTCGATGAGTGGAGTAATAGTAGTAGATGCAGAATCGTTTCGGTCTACTTGTCTCGGACGTGATGCTTATATACATGATCATACCTAGATATTCTCATAACTATGCTCAATTCTGTCCATTGCTCAACAGTAATTTGTTCACCCACCGTAGAATACTTATGCTCTTGAGAGAAGCCACTAGTGAAACCTATGGCCACCGGGTCTCTTTCTCATCATATCAATCTCCATTACTTTATTATTGCTTTGCTTTTACTTCGCTTTTACTTTTTACTTTGCATCTCTATACCAAAAATACCAAAAATATTATTTATCATCTCTATCAGATCTCACTTTCGTAAGTGACCCTGAAGGGATTGACAACCCCTAAGCGCGTTGGTTGCGTTGAGCTATTGTTTTTATGTAGGTATGAGGGACTCGCGCGTAGCCTCCTACTGGATTGATACCTTGGTTCTCAAAAAACTGAGGGAAATACTTACGCTACTTTGCTGCATCATCCTCTCCTCTTCGGGGAAATCCAACGCAGTGCTCAAGAGGTAGCAAGAAGAATTTCTAGCGCCGTTGCCGGGGAGTCTGCGCAAAAGTCAACATACCAAGTACCCATCACAATCCCTATCTCCCGCGTTACATTATTTGCCATTTGCCTCTTGTTTTCCTCTCCCCCACTTCACCCTTGCCGTTTTATTCGCCCTCTCTCTCTCTCTCTCTCTCTCTCTCTCTCTCTATCCTCCCTCTCTATTTGCCTCTTTTGCCCGTTTGCTTTTTGTTTGCTTGTGTGTTAGTTTGCTTGCTTGTCGTCATGGCTAGTCTCATATCTTCTCCGTTGTATCCCGAGAATGAAGTTCTAAATTTTAAACAAAGGGTGGGAGAAAATCTAAAAGATGCTTGGTATAGAATTTGCAATGCTCAAAATAGATCTACCAGGAAGCAATCTACTTCAGTTCTTCTCCGCAATTTTTACGTAGGTGCTAATCCTTGGTATAGATATATCCTTGATACCATTACCGGAGGGAATTTCTTGGGTAGCCATACTTTTGATTCTTATAATGTTATGTTAGATTTATTTGGCTCACCACCTCTTTTGGTTAATGGAACTATGTTAACTTTGGAGCATGTTATGCAAAGACTTGAAATTATTGAAAATAAAGTTGCTACTATTGAATTAATTGAAAATCTAGATAAAAAGATCCACAATCAAATTACCCAATACGGATCTAAGGTAGGAATGACTTTGAAAAATATTAAGGAAAAGGAACCCATAGTTAATGAGAAAATAAACTTAGATTCTACTCGAATCGATAAACTTGAGGGTATCATTACGAACTTGGGAACCGCTTTTTCTTCTGTAAAGAATACTCCAAGTCCTCCTACTAAAATTTCCAAGCTTATGTATGTTCCTAAAAATAAGGGTGAATCATCTAGTAAGGAAACTGCGGATCTTAAATCTATAAGTATTCATCCCAATCTTTTTGCTATCATTAAGGAACCAATTGCTACAAATGAATTTTTCGATCTTGTGCCTAAGAGTTTGATAATCACTAGACAGAAAGAAATTCCTAAGGGAGATAGATGCCTAATTGAAGAATTGCCTACCAAAGATGGCAATACCTAGATCTATTCTTGCTTGTTATGCCTAGCTAGGGGCGTTAAACGATAGCGCTTGTTGGGAGGCAACCCAATTTTTTATTCCTTGATTTTTGCTCCTGTTTAGTAATAAATAAATTATTTCGCCTCTGTTTTGTTTGTGTTTTTTGTGTTTAATTAGTGTTTGTGCCAAGTAGAACCGTTGGGAAGACTTGGGGAAAGTCTTGTTGAACTTGCTGTAAAAAACAGAAACTTTAGCGCTCACGAGAACTGCTGCCATTTTTTTGGAGAGTGATATTTAGTTAATTATTTTTGCAGATGATTAATAGATAAATTCCTCATGTCCAGCAATTTATTTTAGAATTTTTGGGGTTCCAGATCTTGCGCTAGCTACAGATTACTACAGACTGTTCTGTTTTTGACAGATTTTGTTTTTCGTGTCTTGTTTGCTTCTTTTGATGAATCTATGAGTAGTAAAATAGTTTATAATCCATAGAGAAGTTGGAATACAGTAGGTTTAACACCAATATAAATAAAGAATGAGTTCATTACAGTACCTTGAAGTGGTCTTTTGTTTTCTTTCGCTAACGGAGCTCACGAGTTTTCTACTTTAAGTTTTGTGTTGTGAAGTTTTCAAGTTTTGGGTAAAGATTTAATGGATTATGGAACAAGGAGTGGCAAGATCCTAAGATTGGGGATGCCCATGGCACCCCCAATATAATCTAAGGACACCTAAAAGCCAAAGCTTGGGGATTCCCCGGAAGGCATCCCCTCTTTTTCGTCTACTTCTACCGGTAACTTTACTTGGAGCTATATTTTTATTCACCACATGATATGTGTTTTGCTTGGAGCGTCTTTTATGATTTGAGTCTTTTCTTGTTAGTATACCACAATCATCCTTGCTGTACACACCTTTTGAGAGAGCCATACATGATTTGGAATATTGTTAGAATACTCTATGTGCTTCACTTATATCTTTTGAGCTTTATAGTGTTCCTCTAGTGCTTCACTTATATCATTTAGAGCATGGTGGTGGATTTGTTTTATAGAAACTATTGATCTCTCATGCTTCACTTAGATTATTTTGAGAGTCTTATTAGCATGGAAATTTGCTTAAAATCCTAATATGCTTGGTATGCAAGATTAATAATAAAACTTTCGTATGAGTGTGTTGAATACTAAGAAAAGTTTGATGCTTGATGATTGTTTTGAGATATGGAGGTAATAATATCAAAGTCATGCTAGTTGAGTAGTTGTGAAATTGAGAAATACTTGTGTTGAAGTTTGCAAGTCCCGTAGCATGCATGTATGGTAAATGTTATGCAACAAATTTGAAACATGAGGTGTTATTTGATTGTCTTCCTTATGAGTGGCTGTCGGGGACGAGCGATGGTCTTTTCCTACCAATCTATCCCCCTAGGAGCATGCGTAGTGCCGAGGTTTTTGATTACTTGTTGATTTTTGCAATATGTATGTGAGTTCTTTATGACTAATGTTGAGTCCATGGATTATACGCACTCTCACCCTTCCATCCTTGCTAGCCTCTTCGGTACCGTGCATTGCCCTTTCTCACATTGAGAGTCGGTGCAAACTTCGCCGGTGCATCCAAACCCCGTGATATGATACGCTCTTTAACACATAAACCTCCTTATATCTTCCTCAAAACAGTCACCATACCTACCTATTATGGCATTTCCATAGCCATTCCGAGATATATTGCCATGCAACTTACCATCATTCCGTTCATCATGACACATTCATCATTGTCATATTGCTTAGCATGATCATGTAGTTGACATAGTATTTGTGGCAAAGCCACCGTCCATAATTCTTTCATACATGTCATTCTTGGATCATTGCATATCCCGGTACACCGCCGGAGGCATTCATATAGAGTCATCTTTGTTCTAGTATCAAGTTGTAATCATTGAGTTGTAAATAAATAGAAGTGTGATGATCATAATTATTAGAGCATTGTCCCAAGTGAGGAATATAAAAAGAGAGAGAGAGAGAGAGAGAGAGAGAGAGAGAGAGAGAGAGAGAAAGGCCATAAAAAAAGAGAAGGCCCAAAAAAAAGAAATAGAAGGGCCATAAAAAAAAGAAAAGGCCCAAAAAATGAGAGAAAAAGAGAGAAGGGACAATGTTACTATCCTTTACCACCCTTGTGCTTCAAAGTAGCACCATGATCTTCATAGTAGAGAGTCTCTCATGTTGTCACTTTCATATACTAGTGGGAATTTGTCATTATAGAACTTGGCTTGTATATTCCAACAATGGGCCTCCTCAAGTGCCCTAGGTCTTCGTGAGCAAGCAAGTTGGATGCACACCCACTAGTTTCTTTCGTTGAGCTTCCATATATTTATAGCTCTAGTGCATCCGTTGCATGACAATCCCTACTCCTTGCATTAACATCAATCGGTGGGAATCTCCATAGCCCATTGATTAGCCTCGTTGATGTGAGACTTTCTCCTTTTTTGTCTTCTCCACATAACCCCCCTTCATTATATTCTATTCCACCCATAGTGCTCATATATTGCATGAAAGTTTATAGGTTTGAGATTACTAAAGTATGAAACAATTGCTTGGCTTGTCATCGGGGTTGTGCATGATGAGAGCATTCTTGTGTGACGAAAATGAAACATGACTAAACTATATGATTTTGTAGGGATGAACTTTCTTTGGCCATGTTATTTTGAGAAGACATAATTGCTTAGTTAGTATTCTTGAAGTATTATCATTTTTATGTCAATATGAACTTTTGTCTTGAATCTTTCGGATCTGAATATTCAAACCACAATTAAGAAGAATTACATTAAAATTATGCCAAGTAGCACTCCGCATCAAAACTTCTGTTTTTATCATTTACCTACTCGAGGACGAGCAGGAATTAAGCTTGGGTATGCTTGATACGTTTCCAACGTATCTATAATTTTTGATTGCTCCATGCTATATTATCTACTATTTTAGACATTATTGGGCTTTATTATCCACTTTTATTTTATTTTTGGGACTAACCTATTAACCGGAGGCCCAGCCCAGAATTGCTGTTTTTTGCCTGTTTTAGGGTTTCGAAGAAAAGGAATATCAAACGGAGTCCAAACGGAATGAAACCTTTGGAAACATGATTTGCTCATCAGATAAGATCCAGGAGAGTTGGACCCTCTGTCAAGGAATCCATGAGGTGGTCACGAGGGTAGGGCGCGCCCCCTGCCTCGTGGGCCCCTCGAAGCTCCACCGACATACTTCTTCCTCCCATATATATCCACGTATCCCCAAATGATCAGAAGGGGAGCCAAAACCTAATTCCACTGCCATAACTTTCTGTATCCATGAGATCCCATCTTGGGGCCTGTTCCGGAGCTCCGCCAGAGGGGGCATCGATCACAGAGGGCTTCTTACATCATCATCCAAGCCCCTCCAATGAAGTGTGAGTAGTTTACTTCAGACGTACGGGTCCATAGTTAGTAGCTAGATGGCTTCTTCTCTCTTTTTGGATCTCAATACAATGTTCTCCCCCTCTCTTGTGGAGATCTATTCGATGTAATCTTGTTTTTGCGGTGTGTTTGTTGAGATCGATGAATTGTGGGTTTATGATCCAGTCTATCTATGAATAATATTTGAATCTTATCTGAATTCTTTTATGTATGATTGGTTACCTTTGCAAGTCTCTCGAATTATCAGTTTGGTTTGGCCTACTAGATTGGTTGTTCTTGCCATGGGAAAAGTGCTTAGCTTTGGGTTCGATCTTGCGGTGTCCTTTCCCAGTGACAGAAGGGGCAGCAAGGCACGTATTGTATCATTGCCATCGAGGATAACAAGATGGGGTTTTTATCATATTGCATGAAACTATCCCTCTACATCATGTCATCTTGCTTAAGGCGTTACTCTGTTTTTAACTTAATACTCTAGATGAATGCTGGATAGCGGTCGATGAGTGGAGTAATAGTAGTAGATGCAGAATCGTTTCGGTCTACTTGTCTCGGACGTGATGCCTATATACATGATCATACCTAGATATTCTCATAACTATGCTCAATTCTGTCAATTGCTCAACAGTAATTTGTTCACCCACCGTAGAATACTTATGCTCTTGAGAGAAGCCACTAGTGAAACCTATGGCCCCGGGTCTCTTTCTCATCATATCAATCTCCATTACTTTATTATTGCTTTGCTTTTACTTTGCTTTTAATTTTTACTTTGCATCTCTATACCAAAAATACCAAAAATATTATTTATCATCTCTATCAGATCTCACTTTCGTAAGTGACCGTGAAGGGATTGACAACCCATAAGCGCGTTGGTTGCGCTGAGCTATTGTTTTTATGTGGGTACGAGGGACTCGCACGTAGCCTCCTACTGGATTGATACCTTGGTTCTCAAAAAACTGAGGGAAATACTTACACTACTTTGCTGCATCATCCTCTCCTCTTCGGGGAAATCCAATGCAGTGCTCAATAGGTAGCACTACCTAGCATAATATTGATCACATATCTAATCATGGCAGGAATATTAAGACACGAGTGATTCAAAGCAATGGTCTATCATTTGACATAAAAACAATAATACTTCAAGCCCATTAATAAAGCAATCATGTCTTTTCAAAATAACAAGGCCAAAGAAAGTTATCCCTACAAAATCATATAGTCTGGCTATGCTCCATCTTCACCACACAAAATATTCACATCATGCACAACCCCGATGACAAGCCGAGCAATTGGTTCATACTTTTTAACGCGCTTCAGCATTTTCAACCCTCACGCAATACGTGAGTGTGAGCCATGGATATGGCACTATAGGTGGAATAGAATGGTGGTTGTGGAGAAGACAAAAAGGAGAAGATAGTCTCACATCAACTAGGCGTATCAACGGGCTATGGAGATGCCCATCAATAGATATCAATGTGAGTGAGTAGGGATTGCCATGCAACGGATGCACTAAGAGCTATAAGTGTATGAAAGCTCAAACTGAAACTAAGTGGGTGTGCATCCAACTTGCTTGCTCATGAAGACCTCGGGCATTTGAGGAAGCCCATCATCGGAATATACAAGCCAAGTTCTATAATGAAAATTCCCACTAGTATATGAAAGTGATAACTCAAGAGGCTCTCTATATGAAGAACATGGTGCTACTTTGAAGCACAAGTGTGGTAAAAGGATAGTAACATTGCCCCTTCTCTCTTTTTCTCTCATTTTTTATTTTTTCATTTATTTTTTTAGTTTTTTGGCCTTATCTTTTTTTGGCCTTTCTCCTTTTTTTCTTCCTTTTTTTATTTTTTCGTCCGGAGTCTCATCCCGACTTGTGGGGGAATCATGGTCTCCATCATCCTTTCCTCACTTGGGAAATGTTCTAATAATGATGGTCATCACACTTTTATTTACTTACAACTCGATACTAAAACAAAGATATGACTCTATATGAATGCCTCCGGCGGTGTACCGGGATGTGCAATGATCTAGCGTAGCAATGGCATCAAAAAACGGACAAGCCATGAAAATATCATGCTAGCTATCTTACAATCATGCAAAGCAATATGACAATAAATGCTCAAGTCATGTATATGATGATGATGGAAGTTGCATGGCAATATATCTCGAAATGGCTATGGGAATGCCATGATAGGTAGGTATGGTGGCTGTTTTGAGGAAGGTATATGGTGGGTTTATGGTACCGGCGAAAGTTGCGCGGTACTAGAGAGGCTAGCAATGGTGGAAGGGTTAGAGTGCGTATAATCCATGGACTCAACATTAGTCATAAAGAACTCACATACTTATTGCAAAAGTTTATTAGCCCTCGAAGAAAAATACTACTACGCATGCCCCTAGGGGGATAGATTGGTAGGAAAAGACCATCGCTCGTTCCCGACCGCCACTCATAAGGAAGACAATCAATAAATACCTCATGCTATGACTTCGTTACATGATGGTTCACCATACGTGCATGCTACGGGAATCACAAACCTCAACACAAGTATTTCTACTAATCCACAACTACCCACTAGCATGACTCTAATATCACCATCTTTATATCGCAAAACTATTGCAAGGAATCAAACATATCATATTCTGTGATCTACAAGTTTTATGTAGGATTTTATGATTAACCATGTGAATGACCAGTTCCTGTCATCTCTCTAAATGGATATAAGTGAAGCAAGAGAGTTTAATTCTTTCTACAAAAGATATGCCCATGCTCTAACAAATATAACTTAAGCAAAAGAGCATTCTACAAATGGAGGTTTTCTATGTAAAGAGAAACATGCAATCCAAGCTTCAAATGATATAAGTGAAGCACATGAAGCATTCTATAAAGCCATACTCAAAAGATATAAGTGAAGTGCATAGAGCATTCTATAAATAAACCAAGGACTATCTCATACCAGCATGGTGCATAAAATAAAAATGAAAACTAAATGCAAAAGATGCTCCAAGATTGCACATATCACATGAACGAAACAAATCTGAAAACATACCGATACTTGTTGAAGAAAGAGGGGATGCCTTCCGGGGCATCCCCAAGCTTAGACGCTTGAGTCTCCTTGAATATTTACTTGGGGTGCCTCAGGCATCCCCAAGCTTGATCTCTTGCCTCTCTTCCTTCTTCTCACATTGAGACCTTATCGATCATCGAACACTTCATCCACACAAAACTTCAACAGAAAACTCGGTAAGATCCGTTAGTATAATAAAGCAAATCACTACTCTAAGTACTGTTGCAAACCAATTCATATTTTGTTTTGGCATTGTGTCTACTGTAGTATAACTTTTCCATGGCTTAATCCACTGATATAAATCGATAGTTTCATCAAAACAAGCAAACTATGCATCAAAAACAGAATCTGTCTAAAACAGAACAGTCTGCAATAATCTGAACATTCACCATACTTCTGATACTTGAAAAATTCTTCCAAAATTAGGAAAAATAAAAACAATTATATAAAGACAGTGCAAAAAGAATCAGAACCATTTGATGTTCCAGCTAAAAATGTAAAATCGCGCACTACAGCCAAAGTTTCTGTCCTGCACCGTACAAACCAACAAGCAAAGTAAACATCCTAAAGGAAAACCTTGGCACATTATTTTTATAATAAAATGGAATTGTACAAGGGGATAATTATTTTTATTGAAAAGTTCATGTAATCAAGATTCACAAAGTTTCCGTGAGCATGGACAAAGTTCAAGGAGCTCTCCCACTTCAACAATGCTTGTCTTTCTCACTTTCACTTTCCTTTTTGAAAAAGTTTCGGTGTCGGTGTCAAAACCGGCGGATCTCGGGTAGGGGGTCCCAAACTGTGCATCTAGGCCGGATGGTAACAGGAGGCAAGGGACACGAAGTTTTACCCAGGTTCGGGCCCTCTCGATGGAGGTAAAACCCTACGTCCTGCTTGATTAATATTGATGATATGGGTAGTACAAGAGTAGATCTACCACGAGATCGGAGAGACTAAACCCTAGAAGCTAGCGTATGGTATGATTGTTGTTGTGTATGTTGTCCTACGGACTAAAACCCTCTGGTTTATATAGACACCGGAGAGGGTTAGGGTTACACAAAGTCGGTTACAACGGTAGGAGATCTACATATCCGTATCGCCAAGCTTGCCTTCTACGCCAAGGAAAGTCCCTTCCGGACACGGGACGGAGTCTTCAATCTTGTATCTTCATAGTCTAGGAGTCCAGCTGAAGGTATAGTCCGACCATCCAGACACCCCCTAATCCAGGACTCCCTCAGTAGCCCCCGAACCAGGCTTCAATGACGATGAGTCCGGCGCGCAGATTGTCTTCGGCATTGCAAGGCGGGTTCTCCTCCAAATTCCGTGTACCCGTTGAATAAAGTCTGGTTTCTTGTAGATGTTGCGCTTCTTGGCTTCTACGCCCAATAATGGCCGCTTCCCACGTGTCAAACGAATATGAAAAGTCTGAGTGTTTTTACATTCACACCCCTAGCCGCGTAAATGAGCTGACCTATTTAAGGGGACGAGGATTTAGATCCAAACCACATCTTCCCCCCTTCACGAGTGTTCATCAGAGCGCATCTGACAAAGGTCCATTCCACCATGGCCAGCCGTCACGACTCCTCCTCTCGCCCTTCCAGCCCTCAGCATGGATATTGGGAGAGATGCTCCGTCCCTCATAGCGAGCTAGTGACGCTCCAGACCAAGGGATTTCTTCCTTCGGCCTATATGGTCCCGGTTCGAGCCGGCCTTGCCATCTATAATGGCGGAGAGCAAGCGTAGAGTGACCCTAATCCCTCCAAAGGAGAGCGGGTGTGCCTCGTCCCTTATTTAATAAGGGGGCTCGGATTTCCAATCCATCCATTTCTCCAGGGGCTCCTGGAGTTCTATGGCCTCCAGCTACACAATCTCACGCCTTCCTCCGTATTGCATATCGCGGGCTTCGTAGCCCTCTGCGAGCTGTTTTTGGGTATCGAGGCTCATTTCGGGCTATGGAAAAGGTTATTCTACCTTGTGCCCCACTCTAAGGAGGGGTCAATGTATCAAGTGGGCGGAGCCGAAGTGTGGCGCATCGCCGGGACCGGATATCTGTCTGAAACCCCAAAGAAGGCATCTGAAGATTGGCCCTTGGAATGGTTTTATATAGAAGACGTCCCGCTGCCGGATCCTATCCGGATCGGCCTCCCTGAATTCGACAGTGCTCCCTTAAAGAAGCGCCTAAGCTGGCGTCCACGGAGCCCTGAGAGGGAAAGTGACAGGGACATCATTTGCCTAATGGGCTGAATAAGATTGTTAGCCCATTCCGGACTAACCATGATTGGGGTTATGGCCGAATGCATTATGCGGGGGGTGCAACTGCTTCAGTATAGAAGCCACCCCATGTGGGACTTCAACGGGGAGGACGACGCCACCCGCTACGGCCGTAAGGGGCCGGATTCAGCTGCCGCTCTACTAAAGATCTTGTCCACTTTGTATAAGGGAGAAGAGGAGGAATTTCTCCGCGTCAATCCACAGGGTGGATTCTCTATGCACAATTCCCCAAGCTGGGTAAGCGATTGCATTTACTGGCCCATCCGTTTTGCATTCCCATTGTTAAATATTCAGTCTGACGACTTCAACGCAGGAACTACACCGGGCTGTTAAGGAAATAAGCAGCCCTCCTCCACAACCCGAGGACCCAGGACGGTCCCTCGACCCGGCCTCTCAAGAGGATCCGGACATATCTGTGGAGCTGATTGATGGAGTGTTCCATCAATTGAGCAAGGACAAAGCCTTGGTGGCCATTACGGCCGATTACCCAGGGCTAATCCCGGCCTCCCAGGTAACTGAGATCGAAGTCCCACTACCCTGAATAGGTGTTCGCCCTCTCGTGTTTTCAATTTCCTGATTACAACCAAACTTTGCAGGGGATGTTTTTGAGGCGGAAGGCCGAACCTTCGGCGACAACCCAACGAGGGGCCGCAGGGCCCCGTGGGCAGAAAAGAAGTGCAGTCCGGACCGAGGCGTCAGCGCAAAGGTATGGCGCGCCCCCTTATCCCAGGTGTTATACCTTCAAGGCACATTGACACTCGTGCTCTCTTCAGGACAAAGAGACCTCGCCGGACTATATCCGGAGAGGCTGCCAATCGCGCCTCCACCAGCCAGGCTCCAAAGCCTGGTCCGAAGGCGGAGGCGAACACAAGGCGCGCGCCAGACGCTCCCCCGACGGAGGATGTGGACGGGTTGTCTGCCACCAACTCTGAGGTGGAGAGTGCCATGAACCACAGGCGTCGCCGGACAATCCTTCGCGATGCTTGTTTCTCCCAAGGGGCGTTAGATGCCTTCAATTCGGGAGATGCGTACCTCCGTGCTTCTCAAAATGGTCTAGCCAAAGCCACGGAGCAATATGTAAAAGACATACGGGTAAGAAAATTTTGGTAATTATATATATATATATATATATATATATATATATATATATACCAGTAGCCCCCGAGACTTGAAATAGTTAGAATGACTGATTTAAGGATCATTTGTTATGCAGGTTCTTACAGAAAAGAATTCCCTACTGTCCAAGGAGCTGGAAGAGTGCAAAGCCCAACTTGAGGCCGCACTAGCCGCGGCAGGGGAGCCCAAGGAGACCCCCTCTGGTAATATACACTTCGAAAGATAATTATTTTGTGAAGCACGGCATGGGTGTGAATCTGACAAATGAAATTGCAGATGGCGCCGGATTGAATCCGGAAAGGCAACACCTCCTACGCCAGCTAAAGGCTGGTGAGAAGGTGCTGACAAAGGTGAGGTGGGAGAAGAATGATCTCCAAGATGCCAGCACCAAGCTGGGCGTCGAGCTGAAAGATGTTCGTGCCCAGTTGTCAGACTCCGTGAAGGAGAACCAGCGGCTTCGGCACGGCATATTTAGTAAGTGTTTGAACGAACCTTGGAAAGAAAGTTCGGCGCGGAAGTCGACTAACAGAGCAATGTCTGTAGGTGTGCTAACAGGTCGTTCTGCAGAGGAGATGCCCGGTTCTACGGGTGACCTTCTTCCCGAGCTCTCGCAACTGCTCGATCGAGTTCGGCAAGCGATGCAAGGCGTCGCCCAGGCCCTGTGGCCATCCGTCTCCATGCCCGAAGGTCTTGGAGAGCTTGCGGAGAATCTAAGGGAGCACGGCGGTGCTTCCGATTGTGGAAGATATTGGCCTGCCTTCAAGGCGCTAGGGAGGCCTGGGCCATGGTGAAGACGCGGTACGCAAAGGCTGACCCCAACCACATGGCCAAGGTCGGTCCTGTAGGGCCCGATGGGAAGGAGATCCATGTAAGCTTAGTATACGGCCAAGTAGAGTTGGCCGCAAAGTATTCCCAGCAGGACTGTAAATTAGACAGCCTGTTAGATGGTATTGAAGAGGAATACAATCAGTCAAAATGACTATGTAATTTAATTGACATTTATAATGCCTTCTAGCTGGATTGTAGATCATTTGTCATGGCCGACCTTTTTTCTTCAGCCTCGGGACCTGACGGTCCGGAGTGTGTCTGAATTCCCATGCGATTATATAGGAACCGGGGAATGCATGGAGACCAGGCGTAGGGGTCATTAGTGCGTGAACAGACAAGTGCCCGACTAGTTATGTTATATTACATGGTTAGTAAGAAACATCTTCCAGGCAGAATAGTTCCGTTAGGGGTTCCTTTCCCTGGGAGGCATGCCCTGAGGTGCATGTCCATGCTGCGAAAAGAAACGCAGGAAAAACATCTGGGGGCGTATAGATAAAAATAAAAAAAGATCATCTTTAGTTCACCGACCGAATATTCCCTTAAGAACGCTAGCTTTCGGCTTCACCCAGTCTGAGGTACACGTCCGGCTGACCCGGCAGTAACAATCGCAGAGGTGCTCCCTTTACCACCTAGCCGAACAATCGGGAACATAGGGGTAAGCACAGGAGCCAGGCAACCCATCTTGGCCAAAACTTAAGTCATATCGATGCATATAATGGTGAATAAAAGGTACATGCGGAAGTGTGACACATGTATTGGGCCTGAAGCCCGTATGAATAAGCTTCTGTTTAAAGAAGCCCCTAGGTTTAATGAGCGCGGATAGCGCGTCACTTTATGAGCCTTTAAAGGCTATAAGAGAGAGAGAGAGAAGAGAAATGTAAGCCAGAAAATATATAAAAAATGGACAGAGGAAGGAGACGAACACAAAGTCCAGCGCTAGGCATAGAATCTTCGGAGACGGGCTGTGTTCCATGGGTCTGGCTCGAGTTGGTTATCCGATGCATCCCGCAGGCGGTACGCTCCACCAGTCAGGACTTGGTCAATTATGAAGGGACCTTCCCACTTGGGCTTGAGTTTGTCCTTTTTCTTGTCTGGTAGTCGTAGAACTAATTCGCCAACGTTGTAATTTTTGGCGCGTACTTCTCTGCTTTGGTATCTTCGAGTCTGCTGTTGATAGAATGCGGAACGGGCTTTTTCCACGTCACGCTCCTCTTCCAATGCGTCCAAGCTGTCCTGCCGATCGAGGCCCCCAGTGTACAGAGTCGAGCTCCTCTACCCAGTGCGTGTTAGATTCCTTGAGGGACCGCACTAATCTGGGTTTGATGCCGCTCATGATAAGACCATTTGCACGTTCGACCTGGCCGTTAGTTTGTGGGTGATAGACGGAAGCATAATCAAGCTTGATTCCCATGTTTTTGCACCAGAGTTTTACCTCGTCGGCCGTGAAGTTCGTGCCGTTATCAGTGATGATGCTGTGGGGGACGCCATAACAGTGTACGACCCCGGATCTAAAGTCTATCACCGGTCCGGATTCGGCCGCCTTAACAGGCTTGGCTTCTATCCATTTGGTGAACTTATCCACCATGACCAGTAAGTATTTTTGCTTGTGGGTTCCGCCTTTAAGGGGTCCAACCATGTCAAGCCCCCAGACCGCAAAGGGCCAAGTAATGGGGATAGTTTGGAGGGCAGTGGGTGGCATATGGCTTTGGTTTGCAAAGAGCTGGCAACCGGTGCATCGTTGGACTAAGTCCTGAGCGTCTGCCCGGGCCGTCGGCCAATAAAAGCCTGTACGGAAGGCCTTGCTTACAAGGGACTGAGCTGCAGCGTGATGACCGCCGAGTCCGGAATGAATTTCAGCCAGGAGGTTCCGCCCCTCCTCTTCGGAGATGCACCTTTGAAGGACTCCGATAGTGCTTTTCTTATAAAGCTCTCCCTCGTGGACTCTGTAGGCTTTGGATCGCCGCACTATGCAGCATGCCTCATTTTGGTCCTCGGGAGTTCCTGCCTAGTAAGGTAGGCGAGGAATGGTTCTGTCCACGGGGCGATGATAGCTATTATTACGTGGGCTGAAGGTGTTATTTCATTGGCAGAGCCTCTGATTGTGTCAGAATGTTCGATGTCGGGCAGTGCGTTTGGGTCCGGGCTGTTATTGTTCGGCTCCCCTTCCCATGCTACGGATGGCTTGAACAGCCTTTCCAAAAAGATGTTGGGGGGGGGGGGACTACATCGTGTTTTGCGCCGATGCGTGCTAGGACATCTGCCGCCTGATTATTTTCGCGGACTATATGGTGAAATTCAAGCCCCTCGAACCGAGCTGACATTTTTAGGACGGCGTTACGGTAAGCTGCCATTTTTGGATCCTTGGCATCGAAGTCTCCATTTATTTGGGATATTGCGAGGTTCGAGTCCCCGCGCACCTCTAGGCGTTGAATGCCCATGGATACTGCCATCCGGAGACCATGTAAAAGGGCCTCATATTCGGCTGCATTGTTGGAGTCTGTGTACATAATCTGGAGTACGTATTGAACTGTGTCTCCTGTGGGGGATGTCAGAACGACGCCAGCCCCCAGTCCAGCCAACATCTTGGAGCCGTCGAAATGCATGATCCAATTTGAATATGTGCCGTACTCTTTAGGGAGTTCGGCCTCCGTCCATTCTACGACGAAGTCGGCCAAGACTTGCGGCTTGATGGCTCGCCATGGCTTATAAGTTATGTCGAATGGGAGGAGCTCAATGGCCCATTTTGCAATCCGGCCTGTTGCATCACGGTTGTTTATAATATCGTTAAGTGGTACTTCTGAGGCTACTGTTATTGAACACTCTTGAAAGTAGTGTCGTAGCTTTGGGGATGCCATGAATACCGCGTACGCAATCTTTTGATAATGCGGGTACCGTGATTTGCAGATTTGCAGGGAGTGAGGACAGTGGACACATAATAAACCGGCTTTTGAAGGGGGAATTTGTGTCCGTCCGCTTCTCGTTCGACGACGAGCACTGCGAATACAACCTGATGTGTTGCTGCAATGTATAATAGCATTGGTTTACCAATGGTTGGCGCGGCCAGGACTGGGTTTGTTGCCAGTATGGCTTTTATTTCGTCGAGTCTGGCCGTGGCTGCATCCGTCCATTCAAAGTGTTCGGTGCGCCGGAGGAGGCGGTAAAGGGGTAGGGCCTTTTCTCCCAAGCGGGAGATAAAGCGGCTTAGGGCCGCCACGCATCCGGTTAACCTTTGTATTTGTTTGAGGTCCTTTGGGATATCCAGTTGTGACAGAGCTTGGATCTTGGCTGGATTTGCTTCAATTCCTCTACTGGATATAATGAAGCCCAAGAGATTTCCGGCTGGAACACCGAAAACACATTTTTCTGGGTTCAGCTTGATGTCGTATGTTCGGAGGTTATCAAATGTGAGCCTCAAGTCGTCTACTAGAGATTCGACATGTCTTGTTTTGACGACCACATCATCTACATATGCCTCCACTATTTTGCCGATCTGGTTTGCCAGACATGTCTGAATCATGCGCTGATATGTTGCGTCGGCGTTTTTGAGCCCGAAGGGCATCGTGTTGAAGCAGAATGGGCCGTATGGTGTGATAAATGCCGTTGCGGCTTGGTCTGGTTCTGCCATCTTGATTTGATGGTAGCCGGAATATGCGTCGAGGAAACACAACGAATAGTGTCCTGCCGTAGCGTCGATAATTTGATCGATGCGGGGGAGGGGGAAGGGATCCTTTGGGCAAGCCTTGTTAAGGTATTTAAAATCAACACACAGGCGCCAGGATTTGTTCTTCTTTGGTACCATCACCAGGTTTGCTAGCCAGTCCGGATGTTTTATATCTCTGATGAATCCGTCCTCCTATAGCTTTGCTAGCTCCTCTCCCATGGCCTGCCTCTTAGGTTCAAAAAAACGCCGAAGAGCCTGTTTGACAGGTTTGAATCCTGTTTGGATATTTGAGCTGTGCTTGGCCAGCCTACGTGGGATTCCTGGCATGTCTAAAGGGTGCCAGGCGAAAATGTCCCAGTTTTCTCGTAGGAACTCTCGCAGTGCGGCGTCTACATTAGGGTTTAGTTGTGCCCCGATGGAAGCTGTTTTATTGGGGTCCATTGGATGGACTTGGAATTTGACTATTTCATCCGCTGGTTTAAAGGAGGTGGACTTGGATCTTTTGTCGAGTACCACATCGTCCCTATTCACCATAGAGCACAGCGCAGTCAGTTCCTCAGCCGCTAGGGCTTCGGATAGTGCCTCGAGGGCCAGTGCGGCTCTCTTGTTTTCGGCGCGGAGTGCTATGTCCGGATCACTAGCGAGAGTGATGATCCCGTTAGGCCCAGGCATCTTGAGCTTCATGTACCTGTAATGGGGTATTGCTTGGAAGATTGTAAACGCTTCCCGTCCTAGCAGAGCGTGATAACCACTGCTGAACGGAGCCACATGGAACGTGATCTCTTCAGACCTGTAATTATCCGGCATGCCGAACACCACATCTAGTGTGATTTTTCCTGTACAGCGCGCTTCCCGATTGGGGATTATTCCTCTAAAGGTTGTGCTGCTTCGCTCAATGCGGTTCCAATCTATTTCCATTTTTTGAAGGGTTTCCTCATAAATGAGGTTCAATCCGATGCCGCCATCCATGAGTACCTTGGTAAGGCGAAAGCCGTCCACTATTGGACTGAGGACAAATGCGGCTGGTGCTCGGGCCGTTCGGAATTTAGGTTCATCACTGGCGTTAAAGGTAATAGCCGTGTGACTCCATGGGTTTATTGTTGCTACTTGGTAGACTTCGGCAAGGCTGCGGAGTGTCCTTTTTCGCATATTATTTGATGTGAAAGTCTCGAAGACCGTTAATACCGTATTGGTGTCTCTAGGGTGGCTTTCTGTGGCTTCCGGAATTAGGAGATTTTTGCCAATTTTGGCCACCTGCCAGAGTATCCAACATGCTCTAAGGCTGTGAGTTGGTGTGGCATCCTCTGTACTGTGAATTTTACAGGGTCCATTAAGCCATCCTTCCAGTACGGTTCCATGCCCTATAGAGGGTTTTTGTTTTTTGGTGCTTGACCCGGGTGTCTGGTGATGGTGCACCCTTTTATTTCGGACTGGGTTTGTATTCAGGGCTAGATTATCCCAAAATTTGATTTCGGTTTTCCAGGTGCTTTCCATCGCACAGTACTTTGGATGCCAAGTCAGCGAAGTGTGTAATATCATGGCGACTTATGGCGTTGAGTATTCCCTTGTCCGTGCAATTATTGCAGAAGATTGAGATTGCGTCTTCCGCGCGGCAGTCCCTTAGCCTGTTCTTAACCAGGAGGAATCTGGCCCAGTAATGATGTACATCGGGCTCTTGCCTGATTTTGGATAGATCGCTTATGTTGGGGTGGGTGGGTGGAATTAAATCTGAAGCCTCACCCCATCTGAGGCTCAGAGGCCGAGGAATTTCCGACTCGAAAATTTGGATTCCTGGATGTTGTCCAATGAATCCAGCCCGTCGCCTGACTCTAAGTTTGGGTCTTGAGTGATATCCTCCCCTCCACGGGTATCCGGCTTGGAGGGATCAGGAATCCGGACGTAGCGAGTCCTTAAGATAGATGAAGGGTCGCCGCACTGTCCCTCTACCACGGCAACGTGATGGGTGACTTGGGGAGAGTTAATCTCTCTCAGATCGGGTTTAGGCCCAATCAGGTCG
Source organism: Triticum aestivum (assembly GCF_018294505.1). Classification (NCBI taxonomy): domain Eukaryota; kingdom Viridiplantae; phylum Streptophyta; class Magnoliopsida; order Poales; family Poaceae; genus Triticum; species Triticum aestivum. Next base: position 87,699,960 of record NC_057809.1, read on the forward strand.
TAATCTGTAGCGACTCCCAGGGCGGCGAAGCGATCCAAGAGCTTGTTTATGGAGGAGAGCTCCATTGGATCTAACTGCTCGGCGAGTTCCAAGCTGACATGAAGATTGTTTTCGATGGCTCGAGAGGTCATCGTCGGCGCAGAAGCTGAACAGGCGGTCATAAGAAAACCACCTAGCCAGAGGGTTTGGCCAACAGCCAAAGCTCCCTTAGCAACGGTGCCGTCTTTAAAGACGGGGCGAGGCATCCTTACTGATGGTGACGACATAGAGGAACTCTCAATGAAAGCACCAACGTCGGTGTCAAAACCGGCGGATCTCGGGTAGGGGGTCCCGAACTATGCGTCTAGGCCGGATGGTAACAGGAGGCAAGGGACACGAAGTTTTACCCAGGTTCGGGCCCTCTCGATGGAGGTAAAACCCTACGTCCTGCTTGATTAATATTGATGATATGGGTAGTACAAGAGTAGATCTACCACGAGATCGGAGAGGCTAAACCCTAGAAGCTAGCGTATGGTATGATTGTTGTTGTGTATGTTGTCCTACGGACTAAAACCCTCCGGTTTATATAGACACCGGAGAGGGTTAGGGTTACACAAAGTCGGTTACAACGGTAGGAGATCTACATATCCGTATCACCAAGCTTGCCTTCTACGCCAAGGAAAGTCCCTTCCGGACACGAGACGGAGTCTTCAATCTTGTATCTTCATAGTCTAGGAGTCCGGCTGAAGGTATAGTCCGGCCATCTGGACACCCCCTAATACAGGACTCCCTCATTCGGGTTCCCCTCTTTATTTTTGTTGTTTTTAAATTATATGAAACCACTCAAGAGAAATAAATGACTCTCTAAAACTTCCGGGTTGTCTCCCTGGCAGTGCTTTTTTAAAAGCCATTAAGCTAGGCATATAGTGCTCAAGTAATGAATCCACCCGGATCCCAAGGTATATCAAAATCATCAACAATGAAGTAACATATATCATGCAACAATGAAGTCTAACTCTCTTCCTATGCATCGGCATGTCATAAAAGAACAATTCATGCACACATAGTAAAGGCCAATGCATAGTATAAACAGTTTCTTGCAATTTTATCGTATTGGAAACATAGAGAGGTGGAGATATAGTTCCTCTCTCATAATAATTGCAAGCAGGAGCAGCAAGCACATGCATATTATATTCATCAAAATCATCATGTGTAATAGTAAGACGCAACCCATCAATATAATCCTTAATAAGTGCAAACTTCTCCGATATAGTGTAGTCGGGAGAATTCAAAAAGATAATAGGACTATCATGCGTGGATGCAATAGCAACAATTTCATGTTTAACATAAGGAACTATAGCAAGTTCATCTCCATAAGCATAATTCATATTGGCATCTTGGCCACAAGCATAGCAAGCATCATCAAAAAGGGATATTTCAAGATAATCAAAGGGATCATAACAATCATCATAGCAATCATCCTTCGGTAAGCATGAAGGGAAATTAAACAATGTATGAGTTGAAGAGTTACTCTCATTAGAAGGTGGGCATGGGTAGCTAATCCGCTCTTCCTCCTTTTGTTCTTCGCTCTCCTCCTCATCTTTTTCATCCAATGAGCTCATAGTTTCATCAATTTCTTCTTCCATAGACTCCTGCAAAATATTAGTCTCTTCTTGGACAACGGGGTAGTCCTCAATATATGGTTCAACATAGGCATTAGAAGCATAATTATCATAGCAATATTTAAGTATGGCAAAATTTTCAGATTTGTAAAGAGTAGCATCATACGTTTCAATCAAAGAAGCAATTTCATAAGCACCCTTAAAAGCAACAAATTCTTCAATTTCTTGAACATCATAGTAACTATAAACACCCTTAGCATACAAAGATAAGATTCCATTATCACTAAACTCACATTGATAGGGAAGGTGTTTCTTAGGGTTTTCAAAACAACAAGTAATATCATATATTTCGCATAAATTCCAAGCATAGCATTGCAAACGATGAATTTGACCCAGTAAAATTTTCCCTTTTTCAGATATTCGGTGTCGCACATAACAAGCATGCTCATCTAAGGATTTGCCCTCAACTAAGCTAGTTGGGGTTTCAGCACGAGCACATAGGGTTCAAAGATGATCCAAGTAATAAGCTTCAGCAGTGTGATAGATATTGAGTGGTTCTTCAACCATTGGTTTAGTAGGTACAACTAATTTTTTTGGTATTTTGCATTTCCTACCCATAACTAAAGATAGAAAACAAACAAGAACAACAAATAAAAATTACTTAGTGATAAAGCAAACAAGCACACAGGAGAATATTCACCCCACGCTATGTCTCCCCGGCAATGGCGCAGAAAAAGGTCTTGATAACCCACAAGTATAGGGGATCAATTGTAGCCTCTTTCGATAAGTAAGAGTGTCGAACCCAACGAGGAGCTAAAGGCAGAACAAATATTCCCTCAAGTTCTATCGACCACCGATACAACTCTACGCACACTTGATGTTCGCTTTACCTAGAACAAGTGTGAAACTAGAAGTACTTTGTAGGTGTTGTTGGATAGGTTTGCAAGAATATAAAGAGCAAGTAAATAAAAAGTAGGGGCTGTTTAGGTAAAGACACAACTAAATTAGTTTTAGTAGAGAGCTTGTTGTTACGAGAAAGTTATTTGTCCCTAGGCAATCGATAACTAGACCGGTAATCATTATTGCAATTTTATTTGAGGGAGAGGCATAAGCTAACATACTTTCTCTACTTGGATCATATGCACTTATGATTGGAACTCTAGCAAGCATCCGCAACTACTAAAGATCATTAAGGTAAAACTCAACCATAGCATTAAAGCACCAAGTCCTCTTTATCCCATACACAACAACCCCCTTACTCGGGTTTGTGTTTCAGTCACTCACGCAACCCACTATAAGCGAATCATGAATGAATTGCAACACCCTACAACGGGGATCCCTCACGCTTGCGCGACATGGAGAGCACCATAGGACATCACCAATAATAAAACATGCAACTCAAACCAATCATGATCATCAAATAACCCATAGGACAAAACAGATCTACTCAAACATCATATGATAGCCATACATCATTGGGAAATAATATATAGCATTGAGCACCATGTTTAAGTAGAGATTACAACGGGTAAGACAGAGGTTACACCACTGCATAGAGGGGGGGAGAGTTGGTGATGATGGCGGTGAAGTTGTTGGTGAAGATTGTGGTGATGATGATGGCCCCCGGTGGCACTCCGGTGCCACCGGAAGCGAGGGGGAGAGAGCCCCCCTCCTTCTTCTTCTTCCTTGACCTACTCCCTAGATGGGAGAAGGGTTTCCCCTCTGGTCCTTGGTCTCCATGGCATGGGAGGGGCGAGAGCCCCTCCGAGATTGGACCTGTCTCTTTGTCTCTCTTTGTTTCTGCGTTCTCAGATTCTACCCTTTCACTGTTTCTTATATTCCCGGAGATCCGTAACTCCGATTGGGCTGAAATTTTAACACGATCTCTATCCGGATATTAGCTTTCTTGCGGCGAAAGAAGGGCATCAACCGCCTTATGGGGTGGCCATGAGGGTCAGGGGCGCGCCCCCTGCCTCGTGGCCCCCTCGGGCATCGTCTCGCGTGGATTTTTCTTCCCAAAAATCATATATATTCCAAAAGAAATCTCTGTCAGTTTTTATCCCGTTTGGACTCCGTTTGATATGGATATTCTGCGAAACAAAAAACATGCAACAAACAGGAACTGGCACTGAGCACTGGATCAATATGTTAGTCCCAAAAATAGTATAAAAAGTTGTCAAAAGTATATGAAAGTTGTAGAATATTGGCATGGAACAATCAAAAATTATAGATACGACAGAGACATATCACACACCCACTATGACACATAGAGAGGGGATGTCTAGCGGCGCTCCAATGGAGTTCGACGAGCATAGAATGGAGAGCCACGTGAGGGAGATGGATCTCTCGGTGGTGTACACCATCGACACAGCCGTGGTGGACGACTACATCAACAGCGTTGAGTAGTTGCTTGCTCGAGACAAGTACAAGGTGGTTGGCATCGACCTCTAGTGCACCACCGGTCGTCCCGGCATAGATCAGAAGGTTGCCGTCGCCCAGTTGTGTGTGGGCCATCATGTCCTCATCTACCACTACTGCATGGCCACAGAGCCTTGCGACCGTTTCAACAGGTTTGTTAACAGTTCCGACTACAAGTTCGCCACAGTGGAAACCACCAACGATGTAAACGTGCTCCATGTTACGGGCTTGGCCTGCAAGAACCTTGTCGAAATCTGTGACAGGATCTGGGGCAGCATGAAGAAGGACTCCCTGGTAGAACTCGCCTCGGCCATCATCGAAGTCGACCCCTACTACGAAAAGATGAAGCAGGATGCCCAGAGAACAAATCCCGTATCCTGGCACGGGGCCTGGATGCGGCAACTAGATGAACCTCACCTTAGGTTCACGGCCAAGAGCGTGTACACATGCTATGAGATGCACATGCAGATTGTTGAGATGAGGAAGTGCTTCGTTACCAAAATCGACAAGCCCGGATCGAGCCACAAGCAAAGCAAGCGTCACAAGAAGTAGATGATGATCAGATGATCATTTATGCTAGTTAATCATGCATGTAATATATACTTTACTTTATTGTTGGTGTGTGGAAATGTCATGTGTGTAGTAGCCACCTATGTAATTATGCATGTAATAGTTTACTTTGGTGTTGTCACACCCTAGCTAGTCATGCATTAGAGTGTTGCATCATGTTTACTCTTTCATCAGAAACTTGAAATGGGGATCTGTGAAACCCTCAGAATCATTTTGAAAATGATCCAAATAAAAATTTCTCCAAAAGGGTCCAAGAAAATGCTCATGTTGATCTCTGAAAATATTGGACAGAGATAAAAATCAAACCAATATTTTTAGTGGCTCATGGACATTTATTTTGGGCATTTGGAATTAATGCATAAATATTTGCTTTGGAAATATATTTCTATATATATAAATATATGTCCAAATATTATGCCAATTATAAAGGAGCTCTGGAATAATATATCTAGCCCCTGCAAAAATTGGCATAAGTTAAATAAATGATTTAATATATTATTTAAATCAAAACAAATGTCAGAAATTAGAAAACAGAAAAAAATAAAAGGGAGAAGCTTACCTGGGCTCCTCCCTGTGCAGCCCATCCAGCTGGCCGGCCCAGCCAGCAGGCGGCCCAGCCAGCCTCCCTCCTCTGTCGTCTTCGTCCCGACAGAGGGAGGGGAGTGTGGCCGGCGCGCGCGCGCGCCACCGCGCCACGCCACCTCTCTCCCTGCTTGCCTGCCCTCCCCTCCTCGCTCGATGCCCCGGACGACGCCACGCCTCCCCCCCTGCTCTCTCTCACTCTCCCCCGGCTCTCCCCTCCTCTCCCTCGCTCTCTCTCTCACACGGCCGAACACCACCGTCGCCGCCGTTCGCCATAGCAGCCATCTCCGGCCACCCCTCGCTCCCCCGACTAGCTCAGCGGCTCCGCCTCGACCTCCTCTTCCTCCCCACCGCTCCACGGGCCTCCGGAAGCCCTGCATCGCCGCCACGTCGCCGTTCCCCTCCTCGGGCTCCGACCACCGTCGCCGTCGATTCGCCGTCTCCAGCGCGTCCCCGAGCCCGCTTCGACGCCCACTGCAACCGCGGTGAGCCCCCGAGTCGTTTCCCCCTTCTTCCCGGGTCTCTTTCGACCTTTAGGCCTTAGCCCCACCTTGGCCGAGAGCTCCACGCCGCCGGCGATGTCGCCGTCGTGGCCACGGTCACCGTAGCGCCCAACCGAGCACACTATCGTGCTCCACGCCTCACTAGGAGCACGCAGCACGCACCAACGCCTCTCCAAACACCCTGCAACGCCGACTCCGACCGCACCCGAACTCCGGCCGCCGCTCACGAGCTCGCCGTCGACGGTACCGGCCACCCCAGGCTCGGCCACCACCACCGTTCGACGCGCGGGAGCAAGAGCTCTCCAACGAGCCCAAGAACGGCCTCGCCCGTGCCCTGTAGCGCGATCCCGCATCGCGCCGCCGTCTCGGGCCTCGCCGGCGTCACGTCGCCGGTGGGTTTGACCCACCTTGACCACGGCAGGACCCCCCTGAGTCCCTGACAGGTGGGCCCAGCCCTGTAGCTAATTAGGATTAGCGCTAACCACTGTTAGTTAACCCCCTGACACTGACCAGTGGGCCCCAGCGCCACTAATTAGTAATTAGGATTAATTTAACCCTGTTTAACCCCCCTGTCACTGACGTGTGGGCCCCACACGTCAGGTTTGACCCCAGACAGCCGCAGTTGACCACTGACGTCATGATGACGTCATGCTGGCGCAATAATTATATTTCTGGATTTAAATTAAATCAGGAAATTCCAGAATATTATTTAAACTTCAAAAATTCATAACTTTTATTCTGTAACTCCAAATTGGACAAATTATATATGAAAAATGATCAGAAAAATCCAATCTATCCATCTGTACTATTTTCATGCATGATCAAACAAGTTAAATTGATGTTTCAAGCAGAACAAGGAAAAGCACTTTAAAAGGCCATATTTGAATCTGAAATTTGAATCCTTGATTCAAATTTGTTCAAACCCTTCTGGTTTTAGTTGCATTAGCCCAACACACTCATATTGCCATGTTTCATGCATGCATCATATTGTTGCACATTGTTTGGTGATGGTTGTGTATCGATGTCCCTTGCGACAGGTTCTGCCTCCGAGGAATACCGTGATTACCCTAACGAAGAACCGTATCAGTGCATCGAACCATCAGGCAAGCAACCAACCATTTGATCATATCGATACAATCCCATGTTCTCGCTCCTGCTCTCTTTTACTGCATTAAGACAACGCGATTCAAACTGCTGTGCGCTACGGTAGTTGAACCCATTTCCTCTGCATGACCTGTCATTGCCACAGTAACTAGATGAAACCCACTAGCATGTGTAGGAGTTGATTGAGCCATATGTATGTGTTGTTCCTACTTTGCTATGCCTGCTATGCTTAGAGTCGTGTCAGGTCTGGTTCATCTGGGTGATGGGCTAGAGTGAAATGATTATGTCGGTAATGAGAGTGGTGTGGTGAACACGATTTGGTAAAGGTATCGATGAGAGGCCATGTAGGAGTACATGGTGGGTTGTTTCATTGAAGCCGACCTTAAGCACTGAGATCTGTATGCGTGATTTAAGATACAGCTACTACCATGCATTGGGCCCTGAAATATGACCCCGCTCGACTTCTTATTCACCCTAGCTCTCTGTCCAGGAGTTGCAAGTAGTTTCTGGTGTTTGTAGCCTACTGGAGGCCGTGGACAGCGCTGACCGTAGGGGTGGGCTGTGATGCGGTAGGTACGTGGCCGGGTGTACCGAATACCCGTTAGGTATCTCGGGAACCCTGTTCACATCGTTCGGGGCCGTATGGGAAACCCCGGCCGGACTCCCTGCGGATGGAACCTGAATAGGCGATAAACCTGGACTAGAGGCTTAAGTGTTTAGGTAGGTCGTGGTCTACACCCACGTCGGCTTTCGCTTGAAGTCTGCCGAGCACATGTCGTGTGCAGACGCTAAGTGGTGGAAACATGTATGAAGAAGTACACCCCTGCAGGGTTATCATAATCTATTCGAATAGCCGCGTCCGCGGTAAAGGACTACTTGGTTGCCTATACAGTTCATAGACAAGTAAATGGAAACTGTTAAAAGCCTCAAGATAAGTGTGAGTGCCGAGGATGGCTCTTCCGTAGGAAGACGGAGGTGGATCCTCGGTAGTGTATTGAAGTGGTGAGTAGTGGACTCGTGTGCGCAAAACCATTTCAAGTTGGAGTATCGTAGGATAGTCTAGCCAAGAGTCAAAGCTGGCTTGCTGCAATAACTCCACCAACCTTCTTGATACTAAGCATGTATGTAGGATCTGATGTAAGTCTTGCTGAGTACCTTTGTACTCATGTTGCTATAATCTACATTTTTACAGAAGACGCTGCAACCCCTTCTGATGGGTTCTATGTAGACGTTGACATCAACGAGTAGGCTAAAGACCCAGGTGGTGACCCTGAGCTTGTGAAGGACCTTGTAGTATAGCTAGGCTTCCCAAGCCTCTTTTATTTTACTAGTTGTCTGTACTCAGACAAGCTACTTCCGCTGCTGGTTTGTATGACTGTATGACTTGTATGTTGGGTCGTGAGACCCGTACCTTTGTGTATGTTATGTATGGCTCCCTGAGCCTTAAATAAAGTACTTGTGTCGTAGAGTCATGTTGTGATGCTTCGTTGTATTTGCACATATCGAGCATATTGTGTGTATGATTGAAATGCTTGGTATGTGTGGGATCTGACTATCTGGTTGTTTATCTTTAGTAGCCTCTCTTACCGGGAAATGTCTCCTAGTGTTACCGCTGAGCCATGGTAGCTTGCTACTGCTCTGGAACACTTAGGCTGGCCGGCATGTGTCCTTCTTCGTTCATGTGTCTGTCCCTTCTGGGAAATGTCACGCTTTTAGTACCGGAGTCCTGTTAGCCCGCTACAGCCCGGTTTACCGGAGTCCTGCTAGCCCAGTGCTACAGCCCGGACCCACTTGCTGATGACCGACACGTTCGAAGCTGGGTCATGGATGCCTGTCCCTGTAAGTCTGAGCCACTTTGGGTTTACGACTAGTCATGTCAGCCCGGGCTCTTTATCATATGGATGCTAGCGACACTATCATATACATGAGCCAAAAGGCGCAAACGGTCCCGGGCAAAGGTAAGGCGACACCCGTGGGGATACCGTGCGTGAGGCCGCAAAGTGATATGAGGTGTTACCGGCTAGATCGATGTGACATCGAGTCGGGGTCCTGACAGCGTTGGCATCAGAGCCGGACTGCCTGTAGGTTCTCCAAGCCAAACTGGTCGATGTTGAGTCTAGAAATTCTTTAGTTATATGTAGGGGAATTGTTTGTGGGATGGAACGTAAGGCTCTTTTTACTCCTTTATCTTATGACATTCTGATCTGAGTCAGTCCATTCTTCTACCGGGGGATAAGGAATTAGGATCTATTCTCTCTATCAGGATCACGTGTTACTAATCAGTAGTACCTTATAAGTTTGATGGATACAAGCCTAGTTCAGTTCTACTACCACATTATGTTGTTAGAATGGATTCAGAACTTTGATATGATGATGTTGAGTGTGTATGAAATCCTTTGTCAAATGTCTCAAAATCCTTCTTGAGCATTTACAGCTGTTATGCTGCCGAAATTTTGCTAGAAATTCTAATGCCCTTGCATTATGATTGTGCTTTCAGATGGCCACTCGCGACCTCAATCAAGTGGTTCGCCTGACTCGATGCCTAGATGTACCCGGCCATACTGCCAAGTTGGTCAGGGTAATGACTGAGGCTGGATACCGCTGGTATCCTGAGTACACGGTCGAAGAGCAATTCCGAGATTTTAATCAAAGTCAGTATCTCTGCACTGTCAGGATATTTCCATCTTATCCTGGATCCACCGAGCCTCTTCACTGCTCTTATGGACTCGGGGTTACCATTGAGATGGCTGTGCAGGACGCCGCCTACTCTATGATGACCATTATGTGAGTCAAATCTGGTATATTTCGGGACTCTGATTTCCGGTATATGCCAGGATCACTTCCGGGAGCACAAGGGTATCTCCAGGCTATCTATGCTGACCCCACTCAGGAGGATTCACGGACTCGCACCACTGCTGAGATGCTCGAGGATAAGGACCGTGAAAATCGGGCCTTAAGGTTAGAGCTCTTCAATACCCGTGCTGACCACTGGGCCACTTTGACTCGGTTCGCACCGGCGGTGCAAGCTGGATATTCAGATATGCGCGATCTCTATCCTGTGAGATCTGCTCTGCCAGACGTGATGGTTTGGCGTGATGTAGGAGGCATCACCCCACCTCGCGGTCCCCGCAGGCCACCGTTTGTTGGTCCAAGGCCTCATCCTAGCCCCTATGGTCCACAAGCTCCGTGAGATCGTCTGTTTCCGGATGATCATGTTGAGCTTCCAGGCTATGGAGTCCTGTTAGCCCGCTACAGCCCGGTTTACCGGAGTCCTGCTAGCCCAGTGCTACAGCCCGGACCCACTTGCTGATGACCGACACGTTCGAAGCTGGGTCATGGATGCCTGTCCCTGTAAGTCTGAGCCACTTTGGGTTTACGACTAGTCATGTCAGCCCGGGCTCTTTATCATATGGATGCTAGCGACACTATCATATACGTGAGCCAAAAGGCGCAAACGGTCCCGGGCAAAGGTAAGGCGACACCCGTGGGGATACCGTGCGTGAGGCCGCAAAGTGATATGAGGTGTTACCGGCTAGATCGATGTGACATCGAGTCGGGGTCCTGACAGGTGTGTGCAAATACCATGGTTGTAGTAGCCACCTATGTAAGTGGATGTTTAATTTGGCTATGCAAGCATGTCCTTATAAGTGTGTGTGTGTGTGTGTGTGTGTGTGTGTGTGTGTATGTTGTTGTCCTACATGCAATCCCATCGCACAACACACACGTCTTGTTAAGTTAAACCGTTTCTGTTCTCTTGTGTTAACGCAAACAGTTCATCCGAGTGAACCGCATGCCATATATCGCACACACCTTGATCTGGCTGGCCGTTTCTTTTGTGTTGCCTAATCACAAACAGTTCATCCAAGTGAATCGTATGCTGTATATCGCACACACCTTCATCTGGCTGCCCATTTCTTTTGATTTGCCTAATCACAAACAGTTCATCCGAGTGAATCGTATGCTGTGTATCGCGCACGCCTTCATCTGGTTGCCCGTTTCTTTTGTTCCTCCTCATCGCAAATAGTTAATTGAACTGAACTGTATGCCCTTCATCGCATGCACAACTAAAATCTAAACCATGTTTGATGCATCCTCCATCGCAAATGTTTTGCACCTTTTTTGACGGTTTTCATACACCACCGTTTGTGATTATTGCATTGCACACAGTTTATCGAAGGGTCTCTGATCGTAGTGTCGCGTTAGCAGCATCCTGCAGTAGTGAACTATGTCGACAATAACTCTTAAAGATTATATTAACTCATATCAATGACATAATCAGCTAGTGAGCAATAATAAGACATCTCAAATGGCAACACATTGTCAAAACAACCAGGATATAATATGACAATAGTGGTATCTTGCTAGCCCTTTCTGAGACCGCAAAACATAAATGCAGAGCACCTCCAAAGTTCAAGCAACGACTAAATGTTATAATTCATGGTAGAAAAGATCCAGTCATGATGCAGCCAACATTAGCTACACACAATGCATAAGTCATGACAGCTGTGCCCTCAGGTTCTACACTACTGCAGGATGCTGCTAACGCGACACTACGATCAGAGACCCTTTGACGAAACTGTGTGCGATGCATTAATCGCAAATGGTGATGTAAAAAACCATCAAAAAAGATGCAAAACGTTTGTGGTGACTGGTACATCAAACACGGTTCATATTTTAGTTGCATGTGCGATGAGGGGCATACAGTTGATCTGCATGAACTGTTTGCGATGAGACAGAACAACAGAAACGGGCAGCCAGATCAAGGTGTGTGTGATATACGACATACAATTCACTTTGATAAATCGTCTGCGATGATTGAGGTGAACACAAACGATTCAGTGTAACAAGATGTGTGTGATACCCGACAAACAAGTCGGTAATCAGAATTGTGTGCGGTCATTATAGACAGCCCATATGGTCTATTTTTGTGAATTATGTGCTCGTCAGGGCACACAGTTCAACAAACCAACCTGTTGGTGATAATGTAGAAGATCTTTGTCGAATACATATTTCTAGCCGTTTGCGATGAGATTGACAGGATAAATAGAGATATATACAGTCTGCCTAATTTAGTCCTTCTTGTCGTTGTTGTTGTTGTTGCATGGCCCCGCGACATCGTCTTGGTGAGGATGCTTCTTGCTGCTGACCATTGGCTTTTCATCGCCGCCGCCATCGTCATCGTCATTGTTGTCGTCGTTGTCCTCCTCCTCGTTCGACCATTCCTCCTCCTCCTCCTCATTGTCGTCCTCTTCTTCATCCTCCGACGGCTCTTCATCCATCTGGTTGTCGTCTGATGACTCTGGAGGCGGCGTCCCTTCCATGAACTGGATATAATCGAGGTCTGGGCTCGACGCCGGACTCATGGAAGACGAGCAGGATGATTCCGATGTGGACCTATCATCGGGCGCCAGACTTCTAGCTGAACTATCATCCTCGCTGTTGCTCGACATGGTTGCAGAGTGTGTGCCAGTGTGTAGCGTGGCCTGCCGGGGACGATGAAAATGGTGGACACTTAAGCGGGGTATGCAGAGAAGAGGAACTGCCAATTGAAGCGGGGGTTGACGTATTATCTAACCGCTAATATAATCAACCGCAATTATTTGTACCCAGTCGCTCCAAATTCCCGAGGTTGCGCAGGACTCCTATTGACTATTTGGTTGGTTTCCTTTTCGAGGACAAAACAAGGAACGAGTTTTGGGATTATGCATCGGTACCGGTATGAACGGAGTAGGACAGTTGGCAAGCAATACATTGAGCTCTTCTTATTGATAAAGCCAGTAATAATCAAACTAGAAAGGAAAGGGAAAAAAGACAAAGAAAAATATCTACACGAAACTTCGCGTAACATCAATGGCATAGGACCTAGATGTGCATTACTTAGAGCACATCTAGATGTGCTTTAGCAATACTATCAAACAAAACCCCTAATCATCATTGCAAACAGCGCATAGAACATGGCTAATGCGACAACCACAACTATACATGCTAGTTCCTTCTTGTCTCTTGCTTTCATCTGTTGCCTGTGATTGATTCTTTCTTGCTTCATCGTACTGATTGTACATTCCAGATCAGCCAATTTCTTCTTCATCTTTATGTTATACTGAGAAACCGCCTGCCAATGTCGAATCCCTCCGTGCATACATGTCGAGCGGGAGTGTGCCCATGCACACAACTCGGCTTTTGGTACTTCTCGGTGGCGCAAAACTCAGAGTCGAACTCGTGTTGCGGGAGTCTGGAGTCAAGCTCCGGATCCGTTGGCATATCACTTTCCTGGGGGGGGGGTCATTAAGGACGGATTCAGCAAGGAGCTATACTTTGGACATGCTAAAAAAGATCAGGATAGATTGGAACCTGACAGGACGATTCAGATCCGTAGTACACCTGCCCTCTGATGAAGGCAAGTGCTCGGCGGCAACCGTCGTCGTGGCGGCGATACGAGCAGGAGCAGCCACACCGAAACCATCAGCACAACTCGTCGGCATTCCCCCAATGTCAGCACCACACGAGGGAATTTGGAGGCTATGTAGGGATTTGGGGGAAATGGGGAAACTGTGGAGATAAGCTAACGGTCGGGAACTACTTATGGCACTATATGTTGTATACGACACACTGTTTATACATGTCGTCTGTGTTAGGTATTACAAATCACACACGATTTCCGCACCAAATCGTGTGAGAAGACAATGTAGGTTAGACATGGTTGTCGTTACATAACCTTATGTGATGTACTATCCTATCCATATAATTGAGTTACAGTGAGATACCATGTAAACAGCCGCTCTACAGATATCCGTAAAAAACAACCACTCTACATATAGAGATGGCGGCGGTGGCCTAGGTAGCGACTACCGGAGAAGAGGTCAATCCTCGGTCGGTGGGCGGTGGCGGCGTCATAGGAGGTCAATCCTCGGTCTGTGGCGGGAGATAGGAGGAGCTCAACTATCGAGGTCGGCGGTGGCGTGATTCGAGCACATCCATCATGGTCGATGGCGGGATGGTGGAGGTCGAACTTCAGGCGGCAGCCGCACTAAGCTTTGCTCCTTGGCCCTGCTGTCTCCGCGTGCTGCCGCATCACGCTTGTCTGTCTGCTGGGTGGAGGTTGCTGCGCGGCTAATTAATTAATGTATTCTTTCCGTGAGTGGCTTAATTAAGGTATTCAATTCCTAAGGGTAGTGTTGTACTAGTACTCTGCGTGTAAATTGACTGGCCATTAATTTTTGTCATTGCACGTCTGGATAACAACATGGAGCGCCCTCAGTAATTATTAAAATAAAACCTTGTGATTTATGCATGCATCTTTTGGGCAGCAGTTAATCCGTGTATTAATATTGTTGTTTTGTTTTTAATTACCATTCGTGTGCTGCAGATGGAACAATCTCGATGGATGAAGAATCACAAAACCGCACATTTTATCAGTGGCGTGACAGAGTGCATGAATTTGGTTGAAAGTAAAAAGAAGTGAATTGGTGATGTGGATTACATCCTATGTCCATGTACTGATTGTGCCAATGCAGATGTCCAGATGCACTTAGTCTCTAGGGGATTCATGGATGGATATACACGTTGGACCAGTCATGGTGAAGAGGAGGTCATGGATGAAGATACCCAGGGCAGCGAGATGCCAAACCCCGATCAGTGTCACATGGATGTTGAATCTAACATCGGGGCAGAGGCGTCAAGTTACCAATGGAACACCGAAAAGCCGAAATGCCCACTGGAAAACCAAGATGTCGACGCGGATGACGACAATCTTGATATGCCAGATTTTGCTGCTATGATTGCAGATTTTGAGGGCCCAAAAGGATATGATTGGGTACAAGGATCTGCCCCAACATTGATGCGGACTCCAAGAAAGAATTTTATCTAGGTTGCAAAAATATATATTCCAGGTTGAGTGCCACCCTGGCGCTTCTCAGATTTAAAGCAGCAAACGGTCTATCAAACAAGGGCTTGACAGAGATTTAGGTCTTTTCAAATAAATTCTTCCAGAAGATAATGTGCTCCCCAGAAGCACGAATGTAGTGGAAAAAATTGTTTGCCCATTGGAACTTGAAATACATAATATACACGCTTGTGTGAATGATTGTATATTGCACCGTGGTGAGTACAAAGATTTGCATGCATGTCCCACATGCAAGCATGCACAATACAAGTGCAGGAGAGCAAACGACAAGTACAAATTGGACGATGAGATCAAAACAGGAAACCCGTTCAAGGTTGTTTGGTACTTGCCTTTAATTCCAAGGTTGAGGCATTTGTTTGCAAACCCTAGAGAGGCAAAGAGGTTGTGGTGGCATCATGATGAGAGAATTGCGGATAGGTTTATGAGGCACTCTAAAGGTGGGGCTCAGTGGGAACTAATCGACAAAAAGTTTGAAAAATTTGCCAAGGATCCTAGAAGTATAAGGCTTGGGGAGTGTACTGACGAGATGAATCCTTTTGGCGATATGAGCACCAATCACAGGACATGGTCGGTGCTTCTATGCATATATAACCTAGCACCTTGGTTGTGTATGAAGAAAAAATACAGTATGATGTCAATGATTATCCAAGGCCCAAAGCAACCTGGAAATGACATCGACATTTACTTTCAGCTACTGGTAGAAGAACTGCTGACAGTGTGGATAGATGTGCTTGCTGTAAAATGTTATGATGCTTACAGAAAGGAGATTTTCGATCTACATGCGATGCTGGTGCACACCATTCAAGATATGCCGGCATTAGGCAACACATCGGGGCAGAAAACAAAGGGGGATGTAGGGTGTGTCACATGCATGGATAGGACAGCTAGCAGAAGACTTCCCAACTTGTGCAAAACAGTGTATTTCTGTCATTGTTGGTTCTTATGGAAAAATCACCCATACCGAAAGATGAAAGCTGAATTTGATGGTACTGCAGAGGCAGGTGCAGGACCAAGACCCTATGACAGGGAGGTGGTCCACAACATGGCTAAAAAATTAATCTTGTGCTTGGCAAGAACCACCCTTTGACGATGAAACAAACACCCAAGGGTCAAGTGTTTAAGAAGAAATAGGTGTTTTGGAAATTACCTTACTGGGACACATTTGTTGTCAGTTAAGACACCCTCTTCCTACTCCGCAAACATCAGAAGTCTCGTGGATGTGAGCTCAGGTAAAATGAAGTTGGGACACATGAAGTCACATGATTGCCACGTAATGTTGACACAAATCCTCCCGGTGGCCATCAGGAATCTGATGGACAAATATATAAGAAACACACTCATTGACCTCTGTGATTTCTTCAACCAACTATGGCAGAAAGTTGTAAATCCTAAAGAGTTGGATCATATGCAAGATGATATTGCAATAATATTGTCCAACCTAGAGATGTTTTTCCCACCGTCATTCTTTGATGTCATGGTCCATCTCATCGTGCACCTTGTCGACGAGATAAATTATTGTGGTCCTGTGTTTCTTTGCAACATGTATCCCTTCAAGCGGTTCATGGGAATACTGAAGCGCTTTTGTCGGAACCGAAACCATCTAGAGGCAAGCATCCTACAAGGTTATACCACGGAGGAGGTGGTTGAGTTTTGCACCGAATACATGAAACAAAGACCTATAGGTTTGCCCCTCTCTCGCCATGAGGGAAGGCTGAAAGGTAAGCCTGTTGGGGAATGTAGTAATTTCAAAAAATTTCCTACGCACACGCAAGATCATGGTGATGCATAGCAACGAGAGGGGAGAGTGTTGTCTACGTACCCTCGTAGACCGACAGCGGAAGCGTTATGACAACGCGGTTGATGTAGTCGTACGTCTTCACGGCCCGACCGATCAAGCACCGAAACTACGGCACCTCCGAGTTTTAGCACACGTTCATCTCGATGACGATCCCCGGACTCCGATCCAGCAAAGTGTCGGGGAAGAGTTTTGTCAGCATGACGGCATGGTGACGATCTTGATGTTCTACCGTCGCAGGGCTTCGCCTAAACACCGCTACAATATTATCGAGGAGTATGGTGGAAGGGGGCACCGCACACGGCTAAGAAAACGATCAAGGGGATCAACTTGTGTGTCTAGAGGTGCCCCCTTGCCCCCATATATAAAGGAGCAAGGGGGTGCGGCCAGCCCTAGGAGGAGGCGCGCCGGAGGAGTCCTACTCCTACCGGGAGTAGGACTCCCCCCTTTCCCTAGTTGGATTAGGACTTGGGGGGAAGGAGGAGAGGGAAGAAAGGAAAGGGGGGGGCGCCACCCCCCTCCTTGTCCAATTCGGACTTGGGGGGGGGGGGGAGGGGCGCGCGGCAGCCCCTAGGCCTCCTCTCCTCTTCCTCCACTAGGCCCATTAAGGCCCATTAGGTTACCGAGGGGTTCCGGTAACCTCCCGGTACTCCGGTAAAATGCCGATTTCACACGGAACACTTTCGATGTCCAAACATAGGCTTCCAATATATCAATCTTTATGTCTCGACCATTTCGAGACTCCTCGTCATGTCCGTGATCACATCCGGGACTCCGAATAAGCTTCGGTACATCAAAATAACAAAACTCATAATGAAACTGTCATCATAATGTTAAGCGTGTGGACCCTACGGGTTCGAGAACAATGTAGACATGACCGAGACATGTCTCCGGTCAATAACCAATAGCGGAACCTGGATGCTCATATTGGCTCCCACATATTCTACGAAGATCTTTATCGGTCAGACCGCATAACAACATACTTTGTTCCCTTTGTCATCGGTATGTTACTTGCCCGAGATTCGATCATCGGTATCTCAATACCTAGTTCAATCTCGTTACCGGCAAGTCTCTTTACTCGTTTCGTAATACATCATCTCGCAACTAGCTCATTAGTTGCAATGCTTGCAAGGCTTATGTGATGTGCATTACCGAGAGGGCCCAGAGATACCTCTCCGACAATCGGAGTGACAAATCCTAATCTTGAAATACGCCAACCCAACATGTACCTTTGGAGACACTTGTAGAGCTCCTTTATAATCACCCAGTTACGTTGTGACGTTTGGTAGCACACAAAGTGTTCCTCCGGCGAACGGGAGTTGCATAATCTCATAGTCATAGGAATATGTATAAGTCATGAAGAAAGCAATAGCAACATACTAAACGATCGGGTGCTAAGCTAATGGAATGGGTCATGTCAATCACATCGTTCTCCTAATGATGTGATCCCATTAATCAAATGACAACACATGTCTATGGTTAGAAAACATAACCATCTTTGATTAACGAGCTAGTCAAGTAGAGGCATACTAGTGACTTTTAGTTTCTCTATGTATTCACACAAGTATTATGTTTCCGGATAATACAATTCTAGCATGAATAATAAACATTTATCATGATATAAGGAAATAAAATAATAACTTTATTATTGCCTCTAGGGCATATTTCCTTCAAAGCCGGTCCTTGCTGGCACGCAAATGGCTGCACCCGGAGAATTGGCAAAGAAAGCCCATTTGACGTTCCTGCTTAACAACCCAGTTCTCATCGCTTATGCCGAAGAACACTTGGCAGAGATATGCCAAAGCTTCTTACCAATGGTGCCTTCATCAGATGTGGAGATGAAGGAGCACACTAAGAACTACGCCGGATGGCTGAAGAATCGTTTGGCACAAGGATCCATCAATGACATTGCTATGTGTTCGGCACAAAAGCCATCACCTACGGAGTTGACATACCAAGCATATAACATAAAGGGATACATGTTCTACACTGAGGAACGTGATCAGAAGACCTCATATCAGAACAACTCTGTTTGAATAGAATGCATGACTGTAAATGAAGCTGACAAAAGGGTATACTATGGAACCATCAAAGAGATTTGGGAGCTTGACCATGTGAAAGTTAAGGTGGCATTATTCAGGTGCGCATGGATCCCTCTTGGTCAGGTAAGGATTATGAGTACATGAAGACCTGTGTTAACAGGACAACAATGGCATATCACGCAGACCCATTCATTCTTGCCAACGATGCTACCCAGATTTTCTTTGTGGAAGACCCCTTGCATAAGAACTGCCATTGAGCGATGCATGGGAAGAGAAGGGTACTGGGTGTCGACGATGTTGCCGATGAGGACAAGTACGATGAATTTGATGAGTTGCCAGCCAAGGGATCACGCACCCTTGTAACAGAGCAGCGTAAAATCATCAAAAACCCCAAGTTCATTCAGGGTCAACTTAATGATCCCAGTTCCCCCATGTACATGGGAATTAAGCCATAAGACTAGTCTTTATGCCTACCCTGCAACTTAATTCGTTCAATTTAGAACTGTCGCATGTACTGAATTTGTGAGTTATGGCCGGTTTTCTGTTGATGTAAGAACCGTTAATATGTTGACCTTGAAATGATGTCAGCTCAGGCAATGAATATGAACTGTTTTTTGTTATTATTATTGTTATATCATAGAGGTTAGCACACTCGATTGATCTCACTACAGTATGTGTGAACAAAAATATGCAATCTGGTTTGCGAATAGCACACGGTTCCTTGATGAAGGCCGTGTGCCGACCAAACCCCGCCACCCCACCCATGATCTGAGTCGTGCTTTCAGATTGGCCAGAACCCGAACCCCACGGATCATACGTATGCACCGTTGGATGCTCCCAGATCAAACGGCGGTCCTCATCCCTTTCGACAACACATGCAGTTTCGGTAGCAATTTTATTTTTACGCACAAAATGCACGTTAATCTCAAAAAAAATATAGCTAACGATACCTGAAATGCGCCAGAAAATCAAACCCGTGGTATAATGGTGATTTTGTACAGTGGAAATTTTTATGAGGCCAAATGATGAAGTCACCGGCCACGGGAGTTTGAATTGACACGTCTCCTTTTGGAAAACCATGATCCTTCATGTGAGATGCTCCGGTTTGGAAGGAGCGGTCATCAAAACTTGTGCCAAACTTTACCAATTTTTTTCCACGGGGTCGTGAGAGCACACACATCGATTTTGATGATGTCCGAACTCCATCTGAATTTCATGTAATTAAAATACCAACTAGCACTAGTGCGCGTCGGTCCTAAACAAACGGTTTTGAACCCCTTTCCCCGACGACATTTGAAACCGTCGCCAAGTGAGTGTGATCGATAGAGGGGTCCTTCCCACATGACCCAGAAACTGTCGGGAATATGCCCTCCTAGCACGCACGCTCAACAAATGAGAACGTGTGCAACCGGCGAGCGCTCAAATACGAAAATACATACAGTAGAGCTAAAAATACAATTATATGGTGAAATTATTTCCGGTCGCAAGTACATCCCACACAGTCAGTCCCCGCTAAACGCTTCCATTCATATGTACACCCCGCATAGTTGCTCCAAGGAAAACGTTTCTGTTCACAGGTACATCACACATAATTTTCCCGTTAAATCGTTTGCGTTATTGTATGTATCACACACGGTCCGTAGAAGAAATTGTGTGGCAAAGGTTGTCCATCACACACAGTTTTTATGTGATAAACGTTTGCGCAAGGTGGCCTAACACAAACAGTTTTCAAGAGAAAGTCGTGTGTGATTGTTCATTGATCCAACACGGTTTATTCCTAGAAACTATGTGCGTTGCCTGAGGTCATCGCCCATGGTATTTTTTCAACAACCATTTGGAATAGCAAAACCCAATTAACAGGCTAATTCGCCATTAGCAGGTTAATTATCCGATTATTCATAATCCATTTATTAATCTAATTGACATTTCATATTAAGCACACAATATATTTCATTTTCATATTAAGGAAGCAGAATTTCATAATTTAAATACATTATAGTACAACATGATATAGCTTCAAAACACTCAACTACCCCATTACACAACTACACCAGCAGCAAGTTCCACATGCAACATGTAGAACCTTTCGAAATTAGCATCATAGACGATATATAGACAGATGCATCTCCTCTGGAAAACTGCTGAAGCGGAAGGTGAATATTGAGAATTCATTCATGTTGAAGATCTTTGTAACTTTAGGCCCGTGCCTGTGGATGATTGACCGTCCGTCCTTCGTCCTCTTCAGGAACACTTCAATATTGAACCGTGGGTGTTGTATGAATACCTTCCTCGCCTCCTGACCATAGAGGTGGTTTGAGAGGTAATCATCAGTGAACTGCTTTGGAAAGGCCTGAAAACAAGGATGTGCATAAATATTTTCTCTATATTGGAAATGGGGCAAAGGAATAAGGCAAGCTATAATAGTTAGTACCATCTTGTAGTGAACTGATGTCTTCTTCATTATGCAGACAAAGATCTTGTTGTTTTTTGTCACTAATTTCTTTGTCCTAACAATATTTCTAAGTTTCTTGATTTGATTGATATTCATGGACAACTCATTTCCCCATATGCAAAAAGGGCCGAACTGTGGGTCAAAACCATTGACAGCATGACCTACATGTGCAAGACCAAATTGTTAAAAACCAAAATATTAGAATGGTTCCTGCAATTGCACAATAATGTGCTATTAGAGAATGGACCATGCACGTGCTAACCTCGATTATAAACCTCAGTGCTTCCCATTGTTTCCCTGCAACACATATAAGGTAGTTAGTCAATAGGTTAAGTAAGGGTTCGCATGCTATTAGTAAAATATGTTGATGAAAAATAAGCACATTGCAGATTCATGAGATTAATTCAAGCCACACAGAAAACCCATTTACTCAAACCAAGCATGATTAAGAACTAGGAAATATAGCACTTGTATATGTTTCTCATGTATTAAGTGCAACCAAATTCGATTTACTCCTCACATGCACAACAATACAAAATTCTACCCACGACAATTGGACATCGCATTGCAAAATTGAACCAAGCAGTTAACTAAAAACCACAACAAACGAACCAAACAATAACTAAGCACCACATTGCACAATATAACATACTCCTAATAGAAGATCAGACAGTTAACCAAACAGTTAACTACAGCCAATTGTAGCAATTGTATTTGTTTCTCATGTATTTACTATAGCCAAATTAAATTTATTCCTCACAGGGTATACAATAACAGAATGCACAACAAGTATTGGACATCGCATTGCAGAATTGAACCAAACAGTTAACTAAACACCACTACACAAATGAACCAAACATTAACCGAGAACCACATTGCACAATGTATAACCAAACCAAGCATGCTTGAGAACTTGGAAATATAGCAATTGTATTCGTTTCTCATGGATTTTGTAAAGATAAATGATGTCTACTACACAACCTTATTCTTATAGATGTTGTTGGGCCTCCAAGTGCAGAGGTTTGTAGGACAGTAGCAAATTTCCCTCAAGTGGATGACCTAAGGTTTATCAATCCGTAGGAGGCATAGGATGAAGATGGTCTCTCTCAAGCAACCCTGCAATCAAATAACAAAGAGTCTCTTGTGTCCCCAACACACCCAATACAATGGTAAATTGTATAGGTGCACTAGTTCGGCGAAGAGATGGTGATACAAGTGCAATATGGATAGTAGATAATAGTTTTTGTAATCTGAAATAATAAAAACAGCAAGGTAGCAAGTGATAAAAGTGAGCGTAAACGGTATTGCAATGCATTGAAACAAGGCCTAGGGTTCATACTTTCACTAGTGTAAGTTCCCTCAACAATACTAACATAATTGGATCACATAACTATCGCTCAACATGCAACAAAGAGTCACTCCAAAGTCACTAATAGCAGAGAACGAACAAAGAGATTATGGTAGGGTACGAAACCACCTCAAAGTTATTCTTTCCAATCAATCTGTTGGGCTATTCCTATAAGTGTCACAAACAGCCCTAGAGTTCGTACTAGAATAACACCTTAAGACACAAATCAACCAAAACCATAATGTCACCTAGATACTCCAATGTCACCTCAAGTATCCGTGGGTATGATTATATGATATGCGTCACACAATCTCAGATTCACCTATTCAACCAACACATAGAACCTCAAAGAGTGCCCCAAAGTTTCTACCGGAGAATCACGACGAAAACATGTGCCAACCCCTATGCATAGGTTCATGGGCGGAACCCGCAAGTTGATCACCAAAACATACATCAAGTGAATCACGTGATATCCCATTGTCACCACAGATATCCACGGCAAGACATACATCAAGTGCTCTCAAATCTTTAAAGACTCAATCCGATAAGATTACTTCAAAGGGGAAACTCAATTCATTACAAGAGAGAAGAGGGGGAGGAGAAACATAGGATCCAACTATAATACCAAAGCTCGCGGTACATCAAGATCGTGCCAAATCAAGAACACGAGAGAGAGAGAGATCAAACACATAGCTACTAGTACATACCCTCAGCCCCGAGGGAGAACTACTCCCTCCTCGTCATGGAGAGCACCGGGATGATGAAGATGGCCACCGGTGAGGGTTCCCCCCTTCGGCAAGGTGCCGGAACAGGGTCCCGATTGACTTTTGGTGGCTACGGAGGCTTCTGGCAGCAGAACTCCCGATCTATCTTGCGTTCTGGAAGTTTTAGGGTATATGGAGTTATATAGGCATAAGAAGCACGTCAAGGGAGCCACGGGGGCCCGACAAGGCAGGGGGCGCGCCCTAGGGGGGTGGGTGCGCCCCCCACCCTCGTGGGCAGCTCCCGTATCTTCTGACGTGGGGTCCAAGTCCATCAGGTGTGTTTCATTCCAAAAATAACTTCTCCAGTTGATTTCGTTCCGTTTCGACTCCGTCTGATATTCCTTTTCTTCAAAACACTGAAATAGGCATAAAACAACAAATCTGGGCTGGGCCTCCGGTTAATAGGTTAGTCCCAAAAATAATATAAAAGTGGAAATAAAAGCCCAATATTGCCCAAAACAGTAGATAATATAGCATGGAGCAATCAAAAATTATAGATACATTGGAGACGTATCAAGCATCCCAAGCTTAATTCCTGCTCGTCCTCGAGTAGGTAAATGATAAAAAAGAATTTTTGATGCGGAGTTCTACTTGGCGTAATTTCAATGTAATTCTTCCTACTTGTGATATGAATATTCAGATCCATAAGATTCAAGACAAAAGTTCATATTGACATAAAAACAATAATACTTCAAGCATACTAACAAAGCAATTATGTCTTCTCAAAATAACATGGCCAAAGAGAGCTATCCCTACAAAATCATATAGTCTGGCTATGCTCCATCTTCACCACACAAAATATTTAAATCATGCACAACCCCGATGACAAGCCAAGCAATTGTTTCATACTTTTGATGTTCTCAAACTTTTTCAATCTTCACGCAATACATGAGCGTGAGCCATGGACATAGCACTATAGGTGGAATAGAATGGTGGTTGTGGAGAAGACAAAAAAGGAGAAGATAGTCTCACATCAACTAGGCGTATCAATGGGCTATGGAGATGCCCATCAATAGATATCAATGTGAGTGAGTAGGGATTGCCATGCAACGGATGCACTAGAGCTATAAGTGTATGAAAGCTCAACAAAAGAAACTAGTGGGTGTGCATCCAACTCGCTTGCTCACGAAGACCTAGGGCAATTTGAGGAAGCCCATCATTGGGATATACAAGCCAAGTTCTATAATATAAAATTCCCACTAGTATATGAAAGTGACAACATATGAGACTCTCTATATGAAGAATGTGGTGCTACTTTGAAGCACAATATATGAGACTCGCTATATCATGGTGCTACTTTGAAGCACAAGTGTGAAAAAAAGGATAGTAGCATTGCCCCTTTTTATTTATTTTCTTTTTTTATTTGGCCTTTCCTTTTTTTATTTGGCCTTTCTTTTTTTTGGCCTTTCCCTTTTTTTGGACTTTCTTTTTTTTTTCTTTTTTTGGGACAATGCTCTATTCAATGGTGACCATCACACTTCTATTTATTTACAACTCAAGAATTACAACTCGATACTAGAACAAAGATGACTCTATATGAATGCCTCCGGCGGTGTACCGGGATATGCAATGAATCAAGAGTGACATGTATGAAAGAATTATGAATGGTGGCTTTTCCACAAATACAATGTCAACTACATGATCATGCAAAGCAATATGACAATGAGGAAGCGTGTCATAATAAACGGAATGGTGGAAAGTTGCATGGCAATATACCTCGGAATGGCTATGGAAATGCCATAATAGGTAGGTATGGTGGCTGTTTTGAGGAAGGTATATGGTGGGTTTATGGTACCGTCGAAAGTTGCGCGGTACTAGAGAGGCTAGCAAAGGTGGAAGGGTGAGAGTGCGTATAATCCATGGACTCAACATTAGTCATAAAGAATTCACATACTTATTGCAAAAATCTATTAGTTATCAAAACAAAGTACTACGCGCATGCTCCTAGGGGGATAGATTGGTAGGAAAAGACCATCGCTCGTCCCCGACCGCCACTCATAAGGAAGACAATCAATAAACACCTCATGCTCCGACTTCGTTACATAACGGTTCACCATACGTGCATGCTACGGGAATCACAAACTTCAACACAAGTATCTCTCAAATTCACAAATACTCAACTAGCATGACTCTAATATCACCATCTCCATATCTCAAAACAATTATCAAGCATCAAACTTCTCTTAGTATTCAACACACTCATAAGAGAATTTTATTATTCTTGAATACCCAGCATATTAGGATTTTAAGCGAATTACCATGCTATTTAAGACTCTCAAAATAATCTAAGTGAAGCATGAGAGTTCATCTATTTCTTCAAAATAAAACTACCACCATGCTCTAAAAGATATAAGTGAATCACTAGAGCAAATGACAAACTACTCCGAAGGATATAAGTGAAGATCAATGAGTAGTTGAATAATTATGCAACTATGTGAAGACTCTCTAACATTTAATAATTTCAGATCTTGGTACTTTATTCAAACAGCAAGCAAAGCAAAATAAAATGACATCTAAGAATAGCAAACATCATGTGAAGAAGCAAAAACTTAGGATCAACCGATACTAACTGATAGTTGTTGAAGAAGAAAGGTGGGATGCCAACCGGGGGATCCCCAAGCTTAGATGCTTGAGACTTCTTGAAATACTATCTTGGGGTGCCTTGGGCATCCCCAAGCTTGAGCTTTTGTGTCTCCTTAATTCCTCTCATATCACGGTCTCCCTAAATCTCAAAAGCTTCATCCACACAAAACTCAACAAGGACTCGTGAGATAGGTTAGTATAAACCATTGCAAAAACCTTATCATACTCTACTGTAGAAAATCACTAAAATTATTATTCAACATTTCATACTAAATGCCTCTGCATATTTAATAGTCCTATCCTCAAATAGAATCATTAAGGAAGCAAACATATGCAAACAATGCAGCAATCTGCCTAAACAGGATAGTCTGTAAAGAATGATGCAACATCCATACTTCCCCAGCTCCAAAAATCATGAAAGAAAATCCCACTGTAGTAAATTTATCAGAGCTTAATATGCAAAAGGTTTCAACATTTTATCACATTCTGACTTTTCTAGGGAATTATTGCAACAGCGGTAAACTTTCTGTTTTCAAACAGCAACATGTATACTTGTAACATAGGCATAGTAAAGGCTATCAATGCCACTTTTATTGAAATAAAAGATGCAAAACATTATTCTAAATAACAGCAAGCAAATCCTAACAAAATAAATTTATGCTCCAAGCAAAACACATATCATGTGGCGAATAAAAATATAGCTCCAAGTAAAGTTACCGATGAACGAAGACGAAAGAGGGGATGCCTTCCGGGGCATCCCCAAGCTTAGGCTCTTGGTTGTCCTTGAATATTACCTTGGGGTGCCTTGGGCATCCCCAATATTAGGCTCTTACCACTCCTTGTTCCATAGTCCATCGAATCCTTACCCAAAACTTGAAAACTTCACAACACAAAACTTAAAGTAGAAAACTCGTAAGCTCCGTTAGTATAAAAAAATAAATCACCACTTCAAGGTACTGTAATGAACTCATTCTAAATTAATATTGGTGTAATATCTACTGTATTCCAACTTATCTATGGTTCATACCCTCCGATACTACTCATAGATTCATCAAAATAAGCAAACAACACATAGAAAACAGAATCTGTCAAAAACAGAACAGTCTGTATTAATCTGGATCAAACGTATACTTATGGAACCCCAAAAATTCTAAAATAAATTGCTGGACCTGAGGAATTTATCTATTAATCATCTTCAAAAATAATTAACTAAATAGGACTATCCAAATAAAAATTGCAGCATTTCTCGTGAGTGCTAAAGTTTCTGTTTTGGACAGCATGATCAACAAGACTTTCCCCAAGTCTTCCCAATGGTTCTACTTGGCACAAACACTAATTAAAAGAATAAAACCACATCTAAAAAAAGGCTAGATGAATTATTTATTACTAACCAGGAGCAAAAAGCAAGGAACTAAAATAAAATTGGGTTGCCTCCCAACAAGCGCTATCGTTTAACGCCCCTAGCTAGGCATGATGATTTCAACGATGCTAACATAAAGGATAAGAATTGTAACATAAAGAGAGCATCATGAAGAATATGACTAGCACATTTAAGTCTAACATACTTCCTATGCATAGGGATTTTGTGAGCAAACAACTTGTGGGAATAATAATCAACTAGCATAGGAGAGCAAAACAAGCATAATTTCAAGATTTTAAGCACGTAGAGAGGAAACTTGATATTATTGCAATTCCTACAAGCATATGTTCCTCCCTCATAATAATTTTCAGTAGCATCATGAATGAATTCAACAATATAACCAGCACCTAAAGCGTTCTTCTCATGATCTACAAGCATAGAAAATTTACTAATCTCCACACAAGCAAAATTCTTCTCATGAATAATAGTGGGAGCAAACTCAACAAAATAACTATCATGTGATTGAAAATTAAGATCAAGATGACAAGTTTCATGGTTATCATTATTATTTAAAGCATACATGGCATCACAATAATCATCATAGATAGGAGGCATGCTTTCATCATAATAAATTTTCTCATCAAAACTTGGGGGACAAAAAATATCATCTTCATCAAACATAGCTTCCCCAAGCTTGTGGCTTTGCATATTATTAGCATCATGGATATTCAAGGAATTCATACTAACAACATTGCAATCATGCTCATCATTCAAATATTTAGTGCCAAACATTTTATAGATTTCTTCTTCTAACACTTGAGCACAATTATCCTTTCCATCATACTCACAAAAGATATTAAAAAGGTGAAGCGTATGAGACAAACTCAATTCCACTTTTTTATAGTTTTCTTTTATAAACTAAACTAGTGATAAAACAAGAAACTAAAAGACTCGATTGCAAGATCTAAAGATATACCTTCAAGCACTCACCTCCCCAACAACGGCGCCAGAAAAAAGCTTGATGTCTACTACACAACTTTCTTCTTGTAGGCGTTGTTGGGCCTCCAAGTGCAGAGGTTTGTAGGACAGTAGCAAATTTCCCTCAAGTGGATGACCTAAGGTTTATCAATCCGTAGGAGGCGTAGGATGAAGATGGTCTCTCTCAAGCAACCCTGCAACCGAATAACAAAGAGTCTCTTGTTTCCCCAACACACCCAATACAATGGTAAATTGTATAGGTGCACTAGTTTGGCGAAGAGATGGTGATACAAGTGCAATTTGGATAGTAGATAATAGTTTTTGTAATCTGAAATAATAAAAACAGCAAGGTAGCAAGTGATAAAAGTGAGCGTAAACGGTATTGCAATGCGTTGAAACAAGGCCTAGGGTTCATTCTTTCACTAGTGTAAGTTCCCTCAACAATACTAACATAATTGAATCACATAACTATCCCTCAACATGCAACAAAGAGTCACTCCAAAGTCACTAATAGCGGAGAACGAATGAAGAGATTATGGTAGGGTACGAAACCACCTCAAAGTTATTCTTTCCAATCAGTCCGTTGGGCTATTCCTATAAGTGTCACAAACAGCCCTAGAGTTCGTACTAGAATAACACCTTAACACACAAATCAACCAAAACCATAATGTCACCTAGATACTACAATGTCACCTCAAGTATCTGTGGGTATGATTATATGATATGTGTCACACAATCTCAGATTCATCTATTCAACCAACACATAGAACCTCAAAGAGTGCCCCAAAGTTTCTACCGGAGAATCACGACGAAAACATGTGCCAACCCCTATGCATAGGTTCATGGGCGGAACCCGCAAGTTGATCACCAAAACATACCCACGTGATATCCCATTGTCACCACAGATATCCACGGCAAGACATACATCAAGTGTTCTCAAATCTTTAAAGACTCAATCCAATAAGATTACTTCAAAGGGGAAACTCAATTCATTACAAGAGAGAAGAGGGGGGGGGGGAAACATAGGATCCAACTATAATAGCAAAGCTCGCGATACATCAAGATCGTGCCAAATCAAGAACACGAGAGAGAGAGATCAAACACATAGCTACTGGTACATACCCTCAGCCCCGAGGGAGAACTACTCCCTCCTCGTCATGGAGAGCACCGGGATGATGAAGATGGCCACCGGTGAGGGTTCCCCCCTCCGGCAGGGTGCCGGAACAGGGTCCCATTGACTTTTGGTGGCTACGGAGGCTTCTGGCGGCGGACCTCCCGATTTATCTTGCGTTCTGGAAGTTTTAGGGTATATGGAGTTATATAGGCAGAAGAAGCACGTCAAGGGAGCCACGGGGGCCCCACAAGGCAGGGGGCGCGCCCCCCACCCTCGTGGGCAGCTCCCGTATCTTCTGACGTGGGGTCCAAGTCCATCAGGTGTGTTTCCTTCCAAAAATAACTTCTCCAGTTGATTTCGTTCCGTTTCGACTCCGTCTGATATTCCTTTTCTTCAAAACACTGAAATAGGCATAAAACAGCAAATCTGGGCTGGGCCTCCGGTTAATAGGTTAGTCCCAAAAATAATATAAAAGTGGAAAATAAAGCCCAATATTGCCCAAAACAGTAGATAATATAGCATGGAGCAATCAAAAATTATAGATACGTTGGAGACGTATCAAGCATCCCAAGCTTAATTCCTGCTCGTCCTCGAGTAGGTAAATGATAAAAAAGAATTTTTGATGCGGAGTGCTACTTGGCATAATTTCAATGTAATTCTTCCTACTTGTGATATGAATATTCAGATCCATAAGATTCAAGACAAAAGTTCATTTTGACATAAAAACAATAATACTTCAAGCATACTAACAAAGCAATTATGTCTTCTCAAAATAACATGGCCAAAGAGAGCTCTCCCTACAAAATCATATAGTCTGGCTATGCTCCATCTTCACCACATAAAATATTTAAATCATGCACAACCCCGATGACAAGCCAAGCAATTGTTTCATACTTTTGATGTTCTCAAACTTTTTCAATCTTCACGCAATACATGAGCGTGAGCCATGGACATAGCACTATAGGTGGAATAGAATGGTGGTTGTGGAGAAGACAAAAAAGGAGAAGATAGTCTCACATCAACTAGGCGTATCAATGGGCTATGGAGATGCCCATCAATAGATATCAATGTGAGTGAGTAGGGATTGCCATGCAACGGATGCACTAGAGCTATAAGTGTATGAAAGCTCAACAAAAGAAACTAGTGGGTGTGCATCCAACTCGCTTGCTCATGAAGACCTAGGGCAATTTGAGGAAGCCCATCATTGGAATATACAAGCCAAGTTCTATAATGTAAAATCCCCACTAGTATATGAAAGTGACAACATATGAGACTCTCTATATGAAGAACGTGGTGCTACTTTGAAGCACAATATATGAGACTCGCTATATCATGGTGCTACTTTGAAGCACACGTGTAAAAAAAAGGATAGTAGTATTGCCCCTTTTTATTTATTTTCTTTTTTTATTTGGCCTTTCCTTTCTTTATGTTGCCGATGAGGACAAGTACAATGAATTTGATGAGTTGCCAGCCAAGGGATCACGCACCCTTGTAACAGAGCAGCATAAAATCATCAAAAACCCCAAGTTCATTCAGGGTCAACTTAATGATCCCAGTTCCCCCATGTACATGGGAATTAAGCTATAAGACTAGTCTTTATGCCTACCCTGCAACTTAATTCGTTCAATTTAGAACTGTCGCATGTACTGAATTTGTGAGTTATGGCCGGTTTTCTGTTGATGTAAGAACCGTTAATATGTTGACCTTGATATGATGTCAGCTCAGGCAATGAATATGAACTGCTTTTTGTTATTATTATTGTTATATCATAGAGGTTAGCACACTCGATTGATCTCACTACAGTATGTGTGAACAAAAATATGCAATCTGGTTTGTGAATCGCACCCGGTTCCTTGATGAAGGCCATGTGCCGACAAAACCCCGCCACCCCACCCATGATCTGAGTCGTGCTTTCAGATTGGCCAGAACCCGAACCCCACGGATCATACGTATGCACCGTTGGATGCTCCCAGATCAAACGGCGGTCCTCATCCCTTTCGACAACACATGCAGTTTCGGTAGTAATTTTATTTTTATGCACAAAATGCACGTTAATATCAAAAAATATATAGCTAATGATACCTGAAATGCACCAGAAAATCAAACCCGTGGTATAATGGTGATTTCGTACAATGGAAATTTTTATGAGGCCAAATGATGAAGTCACCAGCCACAGGAGTTTGAATTGACACGTCTCCTTTTGGAAAACCATGATCCTTCATGTGAGATGCTCTGGTTTGGAAGGAGCGGTCATCAAAACTTGTGCCAAACTTTACCAATTTTTTTCCACGGGGTCATGAGAGCACGCACATCGATTTTGATGATGTCCGAACTCCATCTGAATTTCATGTAATTAAAATACCAACTAGCACTAGTGCGCGTCGGTCCTAAACAAACAGTTTTGAACCCCTTTCCCCGACGACATTTGAAACCGTCGCCAAGTGAGTGTGATCGATAGAGGGGTCCTTCCCACATGACCCAGAAACCGTCAGGGATATGCCCTCCTGGCACGCACGCTCAGCAAAATGAGAACGTGTGCAACCGGCGAGCGCTCAAATACGGAAATACATACAGTAGAGCTAAAAATACAATTATACGGTGAAATTATTTTCGGTCGAAAGTACATCCCACACAGTCAGTCCCCACTAAACGTTTCCATTCATATGTACGTCCCACACAGTTGCTCCAAGGAAAACGTTTCCGTTCATAGGTACATCACACACAATTTTCCTGTTAAATCGTTTGCGTTATTGTATGTATCACACACGGTCCGTAGAAGAAATTGTGTGGCAAAGGCTGTCCATCACACACAGTTTTTATGTGATAAACGTTTGCGCAAGGTGGCCTAACATAAACAATTTTAAAGAGAAAGTCGTGTGTGATTGTTCATTGATCCAACACGGTTTATTCCTAGAAACTATGTGCGTTGCCTGAGGTCATCACCCATGGTATTTTTTCAACAACCGTTTGGAATAGCAAAACCCAATTAGCAGGCTAATTCGCCATTAGCAGGATAATTATCTGATTATTCATAATCCATTTATTAATCTAATTGACATTTCATATTAAGCACACAATATATTTCATTTTCATATTAAGGAAGCAGAATTTCATAATTTAAATACATCAGAGTACAACATGATATAGCTTCAAAACACTCAGCTACCCCATTACACAACTGCACCAGCAGCAAGTTCCACATGCAACATGTAGAACCTTTCGAAATTAGCATCATAGACGATATATAGACAGATGCATCTCCTATGTAAAACTGCTGAAGCGGAAGGCGAATATTGAGACTTCATTCATGTTGAAGGTATTTGCAACTTTAGGCCAGTGCCTGTGGATGATTGACCGTTCGTCCTTCGTCCTCTTCAGGAACACTTCAATATTGAACCGTGGGTGTTGTATGAATACCTTCCTCGCCTCCTGACCATAGAGGTGGTTTGAGAGGTAATCATCAGTGAACTGCTTTGGAAAGGCCTGAAAACAAGGATGTCATAAATATCTTCTCTATATTGGAAATGGGGCAAAGGAATAAGGCAAGCTATAATAGTTAGTACCATCTTGTAGTGAACTGATGTCTTCTTCATTATGCAGATAAAGATCTTGTTGTTTTTTGTCGCTAATTTCTTTGTCCTAACAATCTTTCTGAGTTTCTTGATTTGATTGATATTCATGGACAACTCATTTCCCCATATGCAAAAAGGGCCGAACTGTGGGTCAAAACCACTGACAGCATGACCTACATGTGCAAGACCAAATTGTTAAAAACCAAAATATTAGAATGGTTCCTGCAATTGCACAATAATGTGCTATTAGAGAACGGACCATGCTTCCCATTGTTTCCCTGCAACACATATAAGGTAGTTAGTCAATAGGTTAAGTAAGGGTTCGCATGCTATTAGTAAAATATGTTGATGAAAAATAAGCACATTGCAGATTCATGAGATTAATTCAAGCCACACAGAAAACCCATTTACTCAAACCAAGCATGATTAAGAACTAGGAAATATAGCACTTGTATATGTTTCTCATGTATTAAGTGCAACCAAATTAGATTTATTCCTCACATGCACAACAATACAAAATTCTACCCACGACAATTGGACATCGCATTGCAAAATTGAACCAAGCAGTTTACTAAAAACCACAACAAATGAACCAAACAATAACTGAGCACCACATTGCACAATATAACATACTCCTAATAGAAGATCAGACAGTTAACCAAACAGTTAACTACAGCCAATTGTAGAAATTGTATTTGTTTCTCATGTATTTACTATAGCCAAATTCAATTTATTCCTCACACGGTATACAATAACAGAATGCACAACAACTATTGGACATCGCATTGCAGAATTGAACCAAACAGTTAACTAAACACCACTACACAAATGAACCAAACATTAACCGAGAACCACATTGCACAATGTATAACCAAACCAAGCATGCTTGAGAACTTGGAAATATAGCAATTGTATTCGTTTCTCATGGATTTTGTAAAGATAAATGATGTCTACTACACAACCTTATTCTTATAGATGTTGTTGGGCCTCCAAGTGCAGAGGTTTGTAGGACAGTAGCAAATTTCCCTCAAGTGGATGACCTAAGGTTTATCAATCCGTAGGAGGCATAGGATGAAGATGGTCTCTCTCAAGCAACCCTGCAACCAAATAACAAAGAGTCTCTTGTGTCCCCAACACACCCAATACAATGGTAAATTGTATAGGTGCACTAGTTCGGCGAAGAGATGGTGATACAAGTGCAATTTGGATAGTAGATAATAGTTTTTGTAATCTGAAATAATAAAAACAGCAAGGTAGCAAGTGATAAAAGTGAGTGTAAACGGTATTGCAATGCGTTGAAACAAGGCCTAGGGTTCATACTTTCACTAGTGTAAGTTCCCTCGAGAATACTAACATAATTGGATCACATAACTATCCCTCAACATGCAACAAAGAGTCACTCCAAAGTCACTAATAGCAGAGAACGAACGAAGAGATTATGGTAGGGTACGAAACCACCTCAAAGTTATTCTTTCCAATCAATCCGTTGGGCTATTCCTATAAGTGTCACAAACAGCCCTAGAGTTCGTACTAGAATAACACCTTAACACACAAATCAACCAAAACCATAATGTCACCTAGATACTCCAATGTCACCTCAAGTATCCGTGGGTATGATTATATGATATGCGTCACACATTCTCAGATTCATCTATTCAACCAACACATAGAACCTCAAAGAGTGCCCCAAAGTTTCTACCGGAGAATCACGACGAAAACATGTGCCAACCCCTATGCATAGGTTCATGGGCGGAACCCGCAAGTTGATCACCAAAACATACATCAAGTGAATCACGTGATATCCCATTGTCACCATAGATATCCACGGCAAGACATACATCAAGTGTTCTCAAATCTTTAAAGACTCAATCCGATAAGATTACTTCAAAGGGGAAACTCAATTCATCACAAGAGAGAAGAGGGGGAGGAGAAACATAGGATCCAACTATAATAGCAAAGCTCACGATACATCAAGATCGTGCCAAATCAAGAACACGAGAGAGAGAGAGAGAGATCAAACACATAGCTACTGGTACATACCCTCAGCCCTGGGGGAGAACTACTCCCTCCTCGTCATGGAGAGCACCGGGATGATGAAGATGGCCACCGGTGAGGGTTCCCCCCTCCGGCAGGGTGCCGGAACAGGGTCCCGATTGACTTTTGGTGGCTACGGAGGCTTCTGGCAGCGGAACTCCCGATCTATCTTGAGTTCTGGAAATTTTAGGGTATATGGAGTTATATAGGCAGAAGAAGCACGTCAGGGGAGCCACGGGGGGCCCACGAGGCAGGGGGCGCGCCCTATGGGGGTGGGCGCGCCCCCACCCTCGTGGGCAGCTCCCGTATCTTCTGACGTGGGGTCCAAGTCCATCAGGTGTGTTTCCTTCCAAAAATAACTTCTCCAGTTGATTTTGTTCCGTTTCGACTTCGTCTGATATTCCTTTTCTTCAAAACACTGAAATAGGCATAAAACAGCAAATCTGGGTTGGGCCTCCGGTTAATAGGTTAGTCCCAAAAATAATATAGAAGTGGAAAATAAAGCCCAATATTGCCCAAAACAGTAGATAATATAGCATGGAGCAATCAAAAATTATAGATACATTGGAGACGTATCAATAATTCAATTTATTTCTCACATGGAAGACAATACAAAATTGCAGCCTGAAGAATTGAACATCACATTTCCACAATTGAACCAAACAGTTAACTGAAGACGACAACTAATTAACAAAACAGTTAATAAGTGAGCACCACACTGCACGACATATAGAACATATACACTAGAGCAACAGATTGCATGGTAAAATTAGATGCACTATTCACTAGAATTTGTGAAGGAAAGGCAGGAGCACCACACGTAATGGGTAAACCGAGCATGCTTAACCGGCGTAGCTAGCAAATGGTAAGGTGCTCCTCCATGTTCTGGGGGCCGGCATGAATGACAGCCATCGCGACCTCATCCGCGCGTGCGGCCGCAATTTGCTTCTTCACTGCCAAATGCTCCTTGAGATCCTGGCTATACTGCGTGCACCATGGCTTAGGGCGGCACTTATTTGGTGGAGGGTCGGTGATTTGTGTGGAAGGTGTCGCGCTCGCACCGGCGGTCGAGGCATGTGGGATGTGGAAGGAGGAGGAGAATGGGGGTTGGGTGTGGATTACCTGCGTGGATATATAGATGAGGCCGAGCAGCGTGAAGGAGGGTCGCCGACGAGGAGGCGGCGCTGTAAGCAAGGAGTGAAGCTTTCAACTTGGAAAGGAAGGCGGAGGGTTGGGGCAGGGCGGGGAGGCAGATATTTCCGCGGAAGCTGAAAATTTGGAATCGCTTTAGCCAAAAAACTGGCGCATAAAGTGTCAGCAGACACGGTCCCTTATTCAGAAATGTGTACGATATGTGGACATCACAAACAATTCAGATAGCTTCACCCGTGTGTGATGAGTTTGAACGTCAAAAGTTTTGGTTCGAATTTCCATGGTTATAGTGGTCATCCACGTCATTGCATAATTTGGGTACACAAAGGAGACTACAGCACACCTACACTTCTTAATCGAGCAAGTTCAGCAATTAAACAGATCTAGCTGACCTAAACATTACTCTAACAAATTAAAGATCAACGCTCTTAATTAAACAAAACAAAGAGTACTACTACGGCTGGTGCTCGTCGATCTCCGCCGCCGCCTCCATGTCTAGCTCACGCCCGACGGTCTCCTGGGGAAGGGGCTCCATGGCATCCATCGCAACCATACTCGGCAAGCATCTCGCCATCCGCATCCGCCATCTCTTTGGAAAAGGCCATGACCTGGCGTGGGTGGACGCGATCTGGGCTTGGACGGGCTCCGTCGTTGCAAGGTATGCGGCGGAGGAACGGACGGCTACTCGAACGCTCTCGGTGATTGCCAGCTCTTCGGCCGTGGATTGCCGACCATTGTCGGAGAAGCTTCGTTTGATTTGTGCGGTGACCACTAGGAGCTAGGCGTGGGCGGCCTCGACATGGTCGTGGGCGGCCTCCATCGGGGCTAAGGCCGCCGCTGCGGAACGGACAGCTGTTGTGCCACTCTCGCCAGTTGCTATCCCCGAGGCAGATGTTGCTGCCGCCACCTGAGAAGCAACAGCGGCCGTTTGGGCTGCCTTTGCCACCCGATCACAGATTGCGTCCGTGCTCATGCACCTTGTTAGCACGCAGATGGCGGCTACGGCCGCGCTCTCGCCGGAGTGGGCTACCGAAGTTTCCCTGACGACGCGGGTCCACGTGCCCATCTTTCACCGGCGACGATTGGACAGTGAAATGATATTTGGGGAGCGAGCTAGTGTGCTTGAGACGCCAGCTATGGACTATAGCCGACGCACCTTCTTGCGTAAGCCATAGGTGTACTATACACCGACGGTGCTCCAGGATATTTTGTGCCGCATCTCACACGGTTGCGGATAATAACTATGCGCGATCTACTTGATTTTTCATCTTGATTTGAATTACATAATGGGGTCACAGCGGCAATGGACGGTGTTTGAATTGCTAGACCTTTTATCTAGAGTGAACATGCAACTATATGTGTGTCGTAAAAGAATTGGCATTATTCAGGGTTCGTTTGAACATTTTATACATTAAATTGGTTTTCTAGCAATTTCAGGTGCATAATTCAAATTTGAACTACATGCACATGCTCGAGTGCATATAAATTGGTTGAAAAATCAAATTTGTGTCCTTGGGTGCATGCTTAGGTCCCATGCAAGAAATGGGAATGAATTTCTAACACTAGGGCCCCATTGATTGCCGGCTAAACATTGAGATGCCTCGTTTTTAAATTCTAGTAAATCCAAAACCCGTCTGAAATTCATGAAACTTGGCATGCTATCATGGAGCGACATCAACATGCTGTGGTAAAAAAATTGTCCCATTTGGGGCAGGTTTGGGTATATTCTTCTCACAAATCGGAGCTTCTCACAACAAGCATGATGGTTTTTGATAGGGAACGTCCCACCTTTGGGGACGAAAAGATATCCATTGCCTCTTATTGCTTTCAAATTTTTTTCCCGTGTCAACACCGAACAATAGGAGTGTTGTGTGAATTTTTGTGATTTTTCGGAGTTCGTTTGGACATTTTATGCATTAACTAAGTTTTCAATGCATTTATGTGCATAATTCAAATTTGAAATACATGCACATGCTCCAGTGCATATAAATTGGATGAAAAATCAAAGATGTGTCCTTGGGTGCATGCTTAGGTCCCATGCAAGAAATGAGAATGAATTTCAAACACCAGGGCACAATTGATTGCCGGCAAAACATTGAGATGCCTGGTTTTTAAATTCTAGTAAATCCAAAACCCGTCGGAAATTCATGAAACTTGGCATGCTATCATGGAGCGGCATCAACATGCCGTAGTAAAAAAATTGTCCCATTTGGGGCAGGTTTGGTTATATGCTTCTCACAAATCGGAACTTCTCACAACAAGCATGATGGTTTTCGATAGGGAACGTCCCACCTTTGGGGACGAGACGATATCCATTGCCTCTTATTGCTTTCAAATTTTTTCTTGTGTCAACATAGAACAACATGGGTGTTGTGTGAATTTTTGTGATTTTTCAGGGTTCATTTGGACGTTTTTATGAATTAACTGAGCTTTCAATGCATTTATGTGCATAATACAAATTTGAACTACACGCACATGCTCTAGTGCATGTAAATTGGTTGAAAAATCAAATATGTGTCCTTGGGTGCATTCTTAGGTACCATGCAAGAAATGGGAATGAATTTCAAACACCAGGGCACTGTTGATTGCCGGCAAAACATTGAGATGCCTCATTTTTAAATTCTAGTAAATCCAAAACCCGTCTGAAATTCATGAAACTGGGCATGCTTTCATGGAGCGGCATCAACGTGTTGTGGTAAAATTTGTGTCCCGTTTGGGGCAAGTTTGGGTATATGCTTCTCACAAACCAGAACTTCTCACAACAAGCATCATGGTTTCGGTAGGGAATGTCTCGCCTTTGGGGACAAAACGATCTCCACTGCCTCTTATTGCTTCCAAAATTTTTCTCATGTCAACATAGAACAATAGGAGTGTTGTGTCAATTTTTTGTGATTTTTTCGGGGTTCGTTTGGACAATTTTATGCATTAACTGGGTTTTCAATGCAGTTATGTGCATAATTCAAATTTGAACTACATGCACATGCTCCATTACATATAAATTGGTTGAAAAATCAAATTTGTGGCCTTGGGGTGCATGCTGAGGTCCCATGCAAGAAATGGGAATGAATTTCAAACACCATGGCACCGTTGATTGCCGACAAAACATTGAGATGCCTGGTTTTAAAATTCTAGTAAATCCAAAACCTGTCTGGAATTGATGAAACTTGGCATGCTATCATGGAGCGGGATCAACATGCCGTGGTAAAAAAAATTCCCATTTGGGGCAATTTGGGTATATGCTTCTCACAAACCGAAGCTTCTCACAACAAGCATGATGGTTTTCGGTCGGGAACGTCCCACCTTTGGGGACGAAACGATATCCATTGCCTCTTATTGCTTTCAAATTTTTTTCTCGTGTCAACATAGAACAACAGGAGTGTTGTGTGAATTTTTGTGATTTTTTGGGGTTCGTTTGGACATTTTTATGCATTAACTGAGTTTTTAATGCATTTATGTGCATAATTCAAATTTGAACTACATGCGCATGGTCGAGTGCATATAAATTGGTTGAAAAATAAAATATGTATCCTTGGGTGCATGCTTAGGTCCCATGCAAGAAATGGGAATGAATTTCAAACACCAGGGTACCGTTGATTGCTGGCAAAACATTGAGATGCCTCGTTCTTAAATTCTAGTAAATCCAAAACTCGTCTGAA
The DNA here is from genome assembly GCF_018294505.1 of Triticum aestivum. Classification (NCBI taxonomy): domain Eukaryota; kingdom Viridiplantae; phylum Streptophyta; class Magnoliopsida; order Poales; family Poaceae; genus Triticum; species Triticum aestivum. Next base: position 87,739,491 of record NC_057809.1, read on the forward strand.
ATTCATGAAACTTGGCATGCTTTCATGGAGTGGCATTGTCGGCGTCAAAACCAGCGGATCTCGGGTAGGGGGTCTCGAACTGTGCGTCTAAGGCGGATGGTAATAGGAGGCAGGGGACACGATGTTTTACCCAGGTTCGGGCCCTCTTGATGGAGGTAAAACCCTACGTCCTGCTTGATTATTCTTGATAATATGAGTTGTACAAGAGTTGATCTACCACGAGATCAGAGAGGCTAAACCCTAGAAGCTAGCCTATGGTATGATTGTATGTTATCCCACGGACTAAAACCCTTCGGTTTATATAGACACCGGAGGGGGCTAGGGTTACACAGAGTCAGTTACAAGGAAGGAGATCTACATATCCGTATTGCCAAGCTTGCCTTCCACGCCAAGGAGAGTCCCATTCGGACACGGTACGAAGTCTTCAATCTTGTATCTCCATAGTCCAACAGTCCGGCCAAAGGATATAATACGGCTGTCCGGATACCCCCTAATCTAGGACTCCCTCAATAGCCCCTGAACCAGGCTTCAATGACGATGAGTCCGGCGCGCAGATTGTCTTCGGCATTGCAAGGCGGGTTCCTCCTCCGAAGACTTCATAGAAGATTTTGAACACGAGGATCGTGTCCGGCTCTGCAAAATAAGTTCCACATACCACCGTAGAGGGAATAATATTTACACAAGTCTAATCTGCTGACGTTCCCCATGGTGTGACATCACACCACATCCAGGTCTTTATTCGAATCATTTTTCATAACCTGTCTCAGCGTGTTTCGCGAGGCGGTTTCCTTGGCACGTCTTGTCGAAGCAGAGATCATGTCCCCTTATTACGGGATTCCCATTAATACGGACATGGGTAACCCAACCGCGCCATCAATTACGGTGCTTGGGGGATAAGCAAGTTTTACCAAGCTGGTGGGGGCGCATAGTTTTGTCCGCCCTTATAAAGGGATAAGGTCTCACCTTTTTCTACCCACGCCTTCTTCCTCCTCGCTCATCCATTCTTGCGCACTCGAGCTCCAGCGCCCAAGTCCACATCCTTCTCCTCAACTCTCTCCAAACATGTCTGGAGTGGGAGGCAAGTGGATGGCCTCCTCCGTCATGGAGGGACACATCAAAAAACTACGTGGAGCCGGATACTTAGCCGCGGATATCGCGCACTAGCTGCCAGCCGCAGGGCAGATCGTCCCTACCCCGGAACCTCACGAAAGGGTGGTTTTCCTCCCCCACTTCGTCCGCGGACTGGGGTTTCCCCTCCATCCATTCGTCCGTGGCCTTATGTTCTATTATGGGCTGGACTTTCATGATCTGGCCCCGAATTTCATCCTCAACATCTCGGCGTTCATCGTCGTGTGCGAGGCTTTCCTCCGCATCCGGCCTATGGCTGAAGACCTTCAATATCAAGCCGAAGGTAGTAGGTGGCCAACAAGTGGAATGCGGCAGAGCCATGGTGGGAAAAATGCCCAACGTTACATGGCTCGTGGGCTCCTTCGTGGAGACCATAAAGGGGTGGCAATCGGGGTGGTTCTACATCACCGAGCCACGCGACACCAACTGGGTGGCGGCCCCCGAGTTTCAATCCAGAATCCCAACGCGGCTCACTTCCTGGAAGGAGAAGGGTCTGTCTTGGGGCTCATCGGTGGAGCTGGACGGACTCCAGAAGTGTATCCGGAACATGACAAGCAAGAAACTTAAGCTTGTCAACATAGTCCAGGTCATGCTCTTCCGCCGGATCCTCCCGTGTCAACAACGGGCTTTCAACTTATGGGAGTTCGAACCGGCCCAGCACCAGACTCTGCGCGAGCTCTTCGACATGACGCATACGGACGTCTGGAAGGTGCTGTTCAAAGGCGCCGAGGTCCCCCCTTCTCTTACCGAGGACCGTGGGCTAAGCGCGAAGCGCCCTGCGAATCCGGTAAGCTCTGTACACCGGGTAGGGTATTTATTTCCCATAGCTTAATCATGTGCGGGGTCTGAGCTCCCATGCCTTTGACATGACTGGGTGGAGACATCGAAGCAGATTAACTGTCCGGCCTCTCTGCCCGAAGACCCTGCAGACGCTCTCCTGACGGAGATGCGGACTCCGGCTCCTTATGAGGTGCCAGAGAAGACCAAGAAGAAGGCCACGGGAACCCGAAAGAGTTCCCGACACCAGGTGGTATCGGACACATCATCTGATAACTCCGAGATGCACTCCTCCCGTGAAAACGAGGAGAAGGAAGATGAAGATTCTCCCCCTCCAGCCGGGGGAGACAAGAAAAGGAAGGCCGCCCCAACCGGGGAGGCCGAAGGGTCCAATAAGGGAAGGACTCTCCTTCCGGACTGCTCCACCACCGCTGCCGATGGCGAAGACGAGTGGCTGCTTAGGGCCAAGCCCCTGGCGAAGTCGTAAGTATTCGGATACCAGAGTAAATCATAGCATATTTTGTTGCACTGCTTCTCCTAACGTCAAATATGATTATGCAATCCGCCCCAAGCCTGTATCGACGTATCCTCGTCGGACGGTTCCTTGGACTCGTCGGACATGAATAGTGATACACTTCCAACCGCCTCCTCTCCTTGCCCTATGGACAATGCCGAGGTATTGTCTCAAGGGGCACTGAGCCGGGGGGAGATAATCCTGGAGGCGCCTCAAGGCGACCTTCCGGACTCCAGGAGCAAAGGGAGCAAGGCTCCCAGGGGCTCCAAGTTTGTCCCTCAGTCGAACACCGTGCCGGAACCTCCAGTGGTTCCGGACTCGGGCAGGCGGCCCCCTTCCAAGAGGGGCAAGCCGTCCGTGCCGGTGACCTCTGTCCATCCAGAGGCACCAGACGACCTGTTGGGAGCGCTTCGCGGCGCTTCCATCGACGAAGAGCACCGCACTATTATGAGTGCGGTGATCAAGAAGGTTCAGTCCGCCAAGAGCGGACTGACTGAAGCCTGTGCCAGCCTTCTAATAGGCTTTAAGGTAAGTATTTAAAATATAGGAAAAATATTACCGCATAGACAATAGCCCCTGATGCTCTGTTTGGTGTTCACAAAGAAAAGACAAATAGAGGATCAAATAATATCTGCAGGAGTCTAATATAAGTATGTCTATATGCGTATGCAGGCTTTGCTGCTGACCTCTGCCGCACTGACTGCGGAGGTCGCCGCACTGAAGTAGAACCTCGAGCGGTCCGAGAAAGAGCTCATCTTGCCAAGAGGCTGCTCGAGGAGAACAAAGGTAAGTAATACCTTGTATATATAAAAAAGAAAATGTGGTTGTGAAATGACAGGATCATCATGAATGTGCCAGGGGCCACGACCGAAGTGGCGACCCTGAAGCAAGCGTTGTCCGAGGCCGAAAACAAAGCGGCCAAGGAGCGCACCGAGCAGGAGAAACAAGAGGCACGGGTGGGCGAGGTGCAGCAAGAGCTCCAGGCTCTTGTGAAGAAACATGAGACTTTGGAGCTCGACTCGAAGACGCGAGAGTCCGAGCTTGCTGTGGCCCTCGAGAGCACAAAGCATGCCAAGGCTGAAGCCCAAAAGGCCCTCCAGGAAATTGAGGCAATGAGGAAGATAGCGGCGGGTAAGGCATTCAATATGCAAAGCAAGCATGTGAAAGTAAAGTACTTGTTACTTACCCGAGTTCGGGGCTCTCCAGGAGCATTCGCAGATTTGCCCCGCAGCATGTCGGATGCCGCGAAATATTACCAGGCCGAGGAGGGAAGCTCGACGGAGAAGTTGTTCTGGTCAGTATACTGGGACCGAACACCTGATGCCTATGAGCGACCAGCTGAAGCAACTGGTCGAGCCGCACAAGGCGGTTGAACAGGCCATGAGGGGCCTTATAGTCCTGATGTGGCCTAGCGACTCCCTTCCCAACAGCTACTTTGGCCTGGTGAGGCGGCTTGTGGACGCCTGCCCCTGGCTGGAAGTCATCAAGCGGTCCGTCTGCATCGAAGGTGCCCGCCGGGCTTTTACCCATGCGAAGGTGCACTGGGCCAAGATGGACGCTGAGAAGCTGGTGAAGGAGGGGCCGCCGCAGGGCAAGGAGCATCGCCACCTCGAAATGTATTATGAGGGTGTCCTGAAGGGTGCCCGTCTTGTGGGGGACGAGTGTGCGAAGGATGTAATTTTTGAATGAACTTGCTCGTGTGACCCTGTATTATGAAAACTTGTTCGTATGCCCTATGCAACGCTTGTTTGAATTTAAAATATTACCTTCTGTGCGGCTGTTTATTAAATCTAAGAGATGGCCAGTCGTCGGCTTCTGCCCCCATGCCATGAGTGCTGGGGTGTTCGAGATAAATCTGAGCACTCTTTTTTCCATTGTTGGGTCCTTCGAGGGAGGTGCTCAGCACAACGAACAAGGCAATTGGACTATAATGCTTTATCACTCTCACTTAGCCATAGAAGTCTACAATTTTAAATTTTGGTGAAGCCCCTAGTATTTGGAAGGCCGAATGCGGGGCTCTATACACGCCTTAAGCCGTACAAAACCGACTCCTCGCTCTAAGCGGCATAAGTCTTTAGGGACTCGAGACCTCTCGAACAGCGACCAGCTCTCGCCTTATCATGACAGTCAGTTTTAGCTTTCTCTACTGAGGTGCTTGCCCAGATGAACCAGGGCACAATCGCAGTAGTTCTCCCAGTGCTACCTTATCCAATATAGCGGAACGTAAGGTACCAAAACATGGGAGCCGGGCAAATCCAACTATTGACCCAAGACATGATTCGAAGCTGATGCATATAATGCTATAAGTTCGGGGTGCCGCACTGTTGAAAGTGTTCGGACTTCTCACGCCGTATTACGGGGTACGCTTAAGCCCCTGGCATATTGGCCGTACCAAAGTGTACGGGTGCTGTATGTCGTGAATGAACATATATAAAAAAAGAATAGAGAATGCGGAAATAGTCTAGTGCTATGCATTGTTTATTCAAAAAGGTGCGTCGAAGCAGAATGATACAAGTAGTGCGATAAGCAAAAAGTAGGACTATTTGACATGTCCCTTCCAAGGGAAACCTGAGGAATGGTATTTTAAGCAAGTATTTCACTCGTTATCAAAGACCACCTGGGAGTTCCATGGTGTGACGTAGCTTTCTGCTTCCTTGGTTGTTGCATCTTGTGTCCGGCAATTGTACTGCCAGACGGGGTTTCCAGAGAGTAAAGTCCTAAAAGAGAGAAAAATAACAAAGTGGGAAGCCCCTAGTGCGGTTGAGCCGCGTCTTGGGGCATGCCGTAGTAGTGCCCCCCTCCCCACCTGTGCCCATGGTATTTTCAATGCGTAATTATATACGCGTGGCACGGATTTCACCGTTTGGCTGGGACTGGGGTGGGGGCCGCATTGCTATAAGAGCTCAGAACTTGCCAGGCGGTCTTGTTGCTAATTACTCCGAGCACGCTTGAAGGTGTTCGGGTCTTTAATCACCGAACTGGTGGATTGCCTTAAGAGACTGATTTGCGCTTCTGCTGCAAGGGCCGTAGTGTGCTCCTCCGTGCAGAGAGAGCGCTCTGTGTTTCCATTGACTGTGATGACCCCCCGAGGTCCTGGCATCTTGAGCTTGAGGTATGCATAGTGCGGTACCGCATTAAATCTCGCAAACGCGGTTTGCCCGAGCAGTGCGTGATAGCCACTATGGAACGGGAGTATATCGAAGATTAACTCCTCGCTTCAGAAGTTATCTGGAGATCCGAAGACCACTTCCAGTGTGACAGAGCCTGTGTAGTGGGCCTCTACACCTGGTATGACGCCTTTGAAGGTCGCTTTTGTGGGTTTGATCCTTGAGGGGTCTATACCCATTTTGCGCATTGTATCCTGATAAAGCAGGTTCAGGCTGCTGCCGCCGTCCATAAGGACTCGAGTGAGGTGAAATCCGTTGATGATTGGGTCTAGGACCAGTGCGGCGAATCCGCCATGACGGATACTAGTGGGCTGGTCCCTGCGATCGAAGGTGATCGGACAGGAGGACCATGGGTTCAACTTTGGGGCGACTGGCTCCAACGCATATACATCCCTTAACACACGCTTCCGCTCCCTCTTGGGGATGTGGGTTGCATATATCATGTTCACCATCCGCACTTGGGGGGGGGGACCTCTTCTGTTCTCCGGTGTTCGGCTGCCGAGGCTCTTCCTCATCATCGCTATGTAGCCCCTTATCTTTGTTTTTGGTGTTTAACTTGTCGGCCTGGTTGAACACCCAACATTCCCTGTTGGTGTGGTTGGCTGGCTTGTCGGGGGTGCCATGTATTTGGCACGAGCCATCGAGTATACGGTCCAAACTGGACGGGCCCGGAGTGCTTCTTTTGAATGGCTTTTTCCGCTGACCGGATTTAGAGCCTCTGAATCCGGCATTGACTGTCGTATCCTCGGTATTGTCGCTGTTAACGCGGCGCTTATGTTTGTTGCGACGTGACCTGCCATTGCTATCCTTGGTATCTGAAGTATCGTGGTTCTTTGATATGTTATTGCTGTGAGCCAGCCAGTTGTCTTCTCCCGCGCAAAAGTGGGTCATGAGTGTCGTGAGGGCTGCCATAGATTTCGGCTTTTCCTGGCCAAGGTGTCGGGCGAGCCACTCGTCGCGGATGTTGTGCATAAAAGCTGCTAGGGCCTCTGCATCCAGACAGTCGACGATTTGATTTTTCTTTGTCAGGAACCATGTCAAGAATTGCCTAGCCGATTCCTCTGGCTGCTGAATTATGTGGCTCAAGTCATCGGCATCTGGTGGTCGCACATAAGTGCCCTGGAAATTGTCGAGGAATGCGGCTTCCAGATCTTCCCAACAGCCAATGGATTCTGCTGGCAGGCTGTTGAGCCAATGTCGAGCTGGTCCTTTGAGCTTGAGTGGGAGGTATTTGATGGCATGTAGATCATCACCGTGGGCCATGTGGATGTGCAAGAGGAAGTCCTCGATCCATACCGCAGGATCTGTTGTGCCGTCGTATGATTCGATATTTATGGGTTTGAAACCCTCTAGGATTTGGTGATCCATTACTTCGTCTGTGAAGCATATGGGGTGGGCGGCGCCTCTATAGTGGGCTATGTCACGACACAGCTCGAATGAGTCTTGTCTGCTGTGTTCGTTCCGGTCGGATTTACTTTTACTGTATCCGGCGTGACGGTTATCGTCTCGCGTAGTGGCACGCCCTCGTGATCCGTAGATTGATCTTGTGTGTTTTGCTTTGTCGTCCAATACGTCTCGCAGGTCTAGCGTGTTTCCCCGTGCCTTGTCATTTTATTTGAGTGGCCTCGGGGTGCGGGCTGAGTTTTTGGCTGAAATGCCTCTCTATCGCAGCCACGAGGTGGCTGATCAGCCGCGTCATATGCTGGAGATGTAGGTTCTAATGCTTCCTCCTCTAGTCGGGGTAGCAAACTGCGCTTTGGGTAACTCTTGGAGGGGCGTTCGAGTTCATATTCCTTGGCCGCAAGGACTTTTGTCCATCCATCAGCTAGCAAATCTTGATCAGCTTGAAGCTGTTGCTGCTTTTTCTTAAGGCTATTTTCCGTGTCTATAAGCCGGCGCTTGAAGCGCTCTTGCTCGGCGGGATCCTCTGGCACGACAAATTCGTCATCGTCGAGGCTTGCCTCATCTTCGGAGGGAGGCATGTAATTATTATCCTCCGCCTCTCCATCTGCCGCTCTCTCGGGAGGGCTGGCTTCTCCATCCTCCTGCTCTAAATCTTGCTGGAGGGGATTGTTGTCGTCTTCGGCACTGCCCGGAGTGCTATTATCTCCTGTGCCGGTGTCACCGCTTTTGCTTTGGCAAGACTTAGAGCGGCGCCGCTGACGTTGGCGCTTGGGTTGCTTCTTGGAGGGGTCATCCTCCGCTGTCCCGTCGCCATTGCCTTCTTTGGGTGTGTCCACCATGTATATATCATATGATGAGGTGGCTGTCCAGTGCCCTGTGGGCAGTGGTTCCTCTTCGTCTCCCGCATCGTCGTCCATACCGTCGATGTCTTCGGAGTCGAAGTCGAGCATGTCGGTCAAATTGTCGATAGTGGCTACTAAGTGGGTGGTGGGTGGGCGGAGAATTTCTTCGTCATCCGCATCCCAATCCTGCTGAACATAGTTTGGCCAGGACTCTCCTGACAGGGAGAGAGAGACCTTAATGAGTTTAGCATGTCGCCGAAGGGCGAGTGCCGAAAGATATCCGTGGAGGTGAACTCCATGATCGGCGCCTAGTCGGATTCGATAGGCACGGGCGCAGGCGGTTCGGAGTTCGTGGCCGAGGAAGAATCCGGCAATTTGGCGTCACGGCTCTCATGAAGGGTAAGGTCGATACTCGGCTCGATCGCCACTGAGAATGCGGCCTCCGTGGCGGGGTCTATCCCCCCGTCCGTGGATGGCACAATCGTCTCTGAATTGAGGGTCGGAGCGGTTGCCGGTGCGATCCCCTGCACATTGTCCGATGGTAGAGCTAAATCATGCTCATCGTGACCGTGCGGCGTACTCGGCAGGGGCTCGAATCCGTCGAAGATCAATTCTCCACGGATGTTGGCCGTGTAATTTAAGCTTCCAAACTTGACCTGGTGGCCAGGGGCGTAACTCTCGATCTGCTCCAGATGGCCAAGCGAGTTGGCTCACAGTGTGAAGCCGCCGAATACAAAGATCTATCCAGGGAGAAAAGTCTCACCCTGGACTGCATCGCCATCGATGATCGAAGGAGCCATCAAGCCTAATGATGACGACACAGAGGAACTCTCAATGAAAGCACCAATGTCGGTGTCAAAACCGGTGGATCTCGGGTAGGGGGTCCCGAACTGTGCGTCTAAGGCGGATGGTAAGAGGAGGCAGGGGACACGATGTTTTACCCAGGTTCGGGCCCTCTTGATGGAGGTAAAACCCTACGTCCTGTTTGATTATTCTTGATAATATGAGTAGTACAAGAGTTGATCTACCACGAGATCAGAGAGGCTAAACCCTAGAAGCTAGACTATGGTATGATTGTATGTTGTCCCACGGACTAAAACCCTCCGGTTTATATAGACACCAAAGCGGGCTAGGGTTACACAGAGTCGGTTACAAGGAAGGAGATCTACATATCCGTATTGCCAAGCTTGCGTTCCACGCCAAGGAGAGTCCCACCCGGACACGGGACGAAGTCTTCAATCTTGTATCTTCATAGTCCAACAGTCCGGCCAAAGGATATAATCTGGCTATTCGGATACCCCCTAATCCAGGACTCCCTCAGGCATCAACATGCCGTGGTAAAAAAATTGTCCCGTTTGGGGCAGATTTGGGTATATGCTTCTCACAAACCAGAGCTTCTCACAACAAGCATCATGGTTTCAGTAGGGAACGTCCCACCTTTGGGGACGAAACGATATCCACTGCCTCTTATTGCTTCCAAGAATTTTCTCGTGTCAACATAGAACAAAAGGAGTGTTGTGTCAATTTTTGTGATTTTTCGAGGTTCGTTTGGACATTTTTATGCATTAACTGAGTTTTCAATGCATTTATGTGCATAATTAAAATTTGAACTACATGCACATGCTCCAGTGCATATAAATTGGTTGAAAAATCAAATATGTGTCCTCGGGTGCATGCTTAGGTCCCATGCAAGAAATGGGAGTGAATTTCAAACACCAGGGCACCGTTGATTGCCGGCAAAACATTAAGATTCCTGGTTTTTAAATTCTAGTAAATCCAAAACTCGTTTGAAATTCATGAAACTTGGCATGCTATCATGGAATGGCACCCGACATGTTGTGGTATTTTTTGTGTCCATTTTGAGAGAAGGCGCACTCGAATAATGACATCCAACAAAGGCATTTTGAAAAAATAGTTGCCACTTAATATCTCAAATGTTTGTATAATTCAAACCGTGTGTGTTCTGTTAACCATTCACGTGACGCCACGTGTCTTCGTTTTAATGGTTGTAGGAGGTGTCGTGCGGACAGATGCTTGACCTTGACTGAACGGGAGGCGTGCGAGCGTCATCCAGTGCGCAGGCTAACCGAGAGGCGTGCAAGCTGTCCTCGAATGTGCAGGCTCACCAGGAAGCATGCGAGCTGTACGCTACGCAGGCTCACTAGGAAGCGAGCCCTTTGACTTCCATGGCCGACTGCCTTGCTCGCATCCTCTCCATTAATGGCGCCCAAGCCGTAGTTTAATTCGCTTTTTAAATATAAAACAATCATCGCAAACATTTTAGTTAGAACACCCATATGCAAACCGTCAGCTTCCCCAGGAAGCCAAATGAAAATGTGCCGAGCAGGATTTCTGCTGCTATTGATCGCAAACGTTTTAGATAGAACACCCGTACGCAAAGTGAGAGCAGCGCAGGATTTGTGCATCCCTTCAACGCAGACGGTTGTTTTGGATGACCCGTGTGCAACCATGTACAAACAATTTGGTAAGATTTGTCAATCCTTGTAACACTGCGATTTGTCAAAATATGAAGCTAAAAATCACTAGCAGTATCTAATTTTTGCAACTAATATTCAGTAATTAAGCATAGATTTCATTCATAGATTAAGCAGTCGTTCTTAATTTAAACAAACAGTTCAACTCGACAGCTGAGACGACCAAATTTTTCCCCAATTGTTGCCAATCACGTACTGAAATAGCTAGTTCAACTATATATACTAGCTAATTTTAAGTACGTTGTACAGTTCCACCACATCTATAGTCAGATGAACTAAACAAAATAGCCTCTAAATACAACTACTACTACTGCGGAGGGGCTTTGTACTACTTCCGGCTGCCTCTCCTCTGCCGAGCACACTCAGTAAGAGGCGGCAGAGGAGGAGCCTATCGATGAGCTGGGCAACTGCAATACGGTGCCTGCCGCTGTTGCAGCTTCAGCGACGCTCACCTCGAATGCCCTCTGCCGCTCTAGACGACCCCTCTCAAAGTGGTGGTTCTCCTTGTAGATCTCCTGATTCCTCGCCTTTGAGGCAGCGTGTGCCGCGGCCACGGCGGTGGTAAGGCTCTTTGCATGCTCGACGAGGCGCTCCTCCTTCTCCCGCAGGAACTCGGTGTTGCGCGCAAGGTCGCTCACGCATGTGCGGGCATAGACCTCTGCCTCCCGCCTTCGGGCGGTGGTGGTGGAGCGGGTGATGACCCCGGCAGTCGATGGTGGGCTGGCGGCCACGGTGGCCGATGACGGGGTGGGTGATGGACATAATGGCCGACAGTGGGGTGGAGGCCACGACGTCCACCTCCCGCCTTCGGGTCGTGGCGGCGGAGCGTGCAATGGCCCTGGCTTTCGACGGTAGTGTGGCGGCAACGGTGGTCGGCAACAGCTGCCGACAGGCACCGGCGGCGGAGCGTGTGGTGGGTGTTCCACGCACACCCAACAGGGACGCCACGCGCACTACACTACGTTAGGGACTGCGCCGCCGCTGCGGTGTAGCCTCCCAGTCCCAGGTGGAGTTGTCCTCTGATGATGGCGAAGTGGTTGAGCGACGATGACGGACCGGTGCCATTGGCGATTGTGGGAGAAGCAGACGAGATAAGCTACAGGGAGGGAGGGGGAAATGCGATGCAGGACTCACCGGCCGTGAGGGTTTTTCTAGCAGGCTGGTAAGCATTGGGATTTTGGGAGATTTCACCGAGTCGGGCGGGAAGCTTGCGTGGGAACCTGCGAGGTTGCGCGAGAACGGGCTCACCGACGATTCATTGGCGCCACCGTTTGACATGCGGCAGCGGGGTGACAAGACATGCGAGAGGAGGACGAAAGGCCATGTACACATACGGTTAATAAAAAAATATTTGCGATTTAATTACCTACTATATCACCGTCCTAGTTTATACGTATGATTTAACTAATAAAATACGAATGCATGTCACCAAAGATTATATAGTTGGATTTGTATTTGAACATAGTTTTCAATTATATAATTTTTAAAACATGCATTAACATTTTTGTTGGTTAAATTTGAGGGCAAAGTATGGCACATAATATAAAGGAGACTATAGACTAGACGGAGGTGGTAGCACACGGCCACTCTCTACGCAGCGACGCAACTGTCAGTCGGCTTGTAGGCGACCATTTCCTGCCTATTCAACTTCTCTATGCGTGTGGTTGCTGGCGGTTCAGGCGGCCGCGGCGCGCTCTACTCGCGTCCCGCCGCACACGTTCTACTCTCGCGTCCCTCCGGGTGCTCTGCCCTCATCCCTCCACGCGCGCTGCCAGTGTTCGGGGCCGGCGCACGATCACGCACGTTCGTGTGCAAGCGGTTCCGCCAGGCGCGGCGCGACGATGCAGTTACCCGCTGCAAAAACTGCCATGCGGACGCGCCGAGAATCCACGCCTCCCGGCCCCCTTTTATTCATGTGGCCATTTACCTTCATCTCTCGTCTCACACAACACAATAAGCACACCCATGAGGACACATACAGAGAGGACATCCAGCGGTTCCAATGGCGCTCCCCGTGGCTCCAATGGCGGTCCTAGCGGCCACCGACGACAACGGTGGGCAGTTCACCATGCATCACGTAGTGGACACCCACGTGAGGGGGAAGGCCCTCTCGGTGGTGTACACGAACAATCCGGTCTCGGTGGAGAGATCCATCCAAACTATGGAGCAGTTCCTTGCCGAGGACAAGTACCGAGTGGTCGGCTTTGACCTCGAGTACACCATCGGTCGTGTCGGGCACGATTAGAAGGTTGTCGTCGCCCAGTTGTGCATGCGACATAACGTCCTCGTCTACCACTACCACCTTGCCACAAGGCCTTGTGAGCGTTTCTCCAGGTTTATCCACGGCTCCGACTACAGTTTCGCTACGGTGGACACCACCAACAATCTCAAAGCGCTCAAGGTTTCGGACTTGAAATGCCTGAATCTTGTCAACATCCAAAGCCACTACAAGGTCTGCGACAGCGACAAAAACAAACTGAACTCCCTGGTTGACCTCGCCTTGGCCATCATCGGTCCCTACTACATGAAGGTGAAGAATGGGAGCAATAAGGACAGGAATGCCTGGCACAGTGTGTGGCATAAGAGACTGGATGAACAACATGTCAAGTACGTGGCCATGGATGCGTACACAAGCTACGAGATGTACAGGAGAATCATTGACATGAGGAACTATCTTCTTCCTGACCCAGACGAGGGATCAAGCCACATAGAAGTGGCGGGAGCGTCACAAGAAATAGATGACTAGACGATCATTTCTCCTACTTTAGAATGCATGCAATTGTTTATTGAGGTGTGTGCGAATGATCTATATAGTCACTTATGTAATAGGATGCTTATTTCAGTTATATATATATACATGTTATTCTACTGTAGATAGAGCAAATCACACAGCTTATTAGCAGCAATCGTCTGTGTTATTATTAGTCTTCGCACACATTTCTAATTATGGACTTGTTTGTCGCGTATCACACACACCTTGATCTGGCTGACCGTTTCTTTTGTGTTGCCTACTCACAAATAGTTCATCCGAGTGAACCGTATGCTCTATATCACACACGCCTTCATCAGGCTGCCTGTTTCTTTTGTTCCGCCTCATCGCAAACAGTTCATTGAGCTGAACCGTATGCCCTGCATCGCACACGCAACTAAAATCTGAACCATGTTTGATAGCTCCGCCATCGCAAACGTTTTGCACCTTTTTTGACGGTTCTTTTACACCACCGTTTGCGATTATGGCATCGCACACAGTTTCGTTGAAGGGTCTCTGATCATATTGTCGCGTTTGGACCATCCTGCAGTAGTGTAGGACTACGCCAGTGGCCGCAACTCACGGCCGAAATGTTTGAAACTCCTCCCCGTTTCTCGAACAAACGGATGAAAACTCACAAAGCGACACTCAAATGATATGTACACCTTCTTTGCTAGGCTGATAGTAAGGGGTATCATAGCTAGTATCATGCATGCCAACTAGGCAATTTTGATGAGCTGTCATAGAATTAATTAAATGAAGAAAAGGAGGGTTAAGTACCATATCATGAAACCGTATCATAATAAATGCTATGCTACTATGTGTCATGCATGACAATATAAATAAAGTACTACATATGATACTAGCTACTCTATGATACTATGCATTAGAGCCAGTACAATAGAGTGACATAAGACTAGCCACAATGGGTAGTAACATAGAATGTTACTAGTCTATATTACTACCTCTATAGTGGGGAGTAACATATGTGTAGTAACATGCAACACTTCATTTATTAGGCTATAGACTCATCTTGCCTTGAGATGTGTGACGTTACTCATACTACTAGTAACTAGCTATGTTACTACTTTCCTCTCTTTCTTCATTTATTGCTTGCCACATAATCTATTTTATCTAGATACATGTGATGTTACTACCTATATATGTTACTCCCACTGTGGGTAGTCTAAGTAGGCTATAAGGAATAAAATAATATATATGTGCTTTAGTTGGAGGAAAGAGAAGAGGAGAGAGAAGAGAGGCGGGCTCTTGGTTAGTAGAGCCAGCTGCAACACGAGACCCAAGACAATTTGTGAGGATGTAAGGTGGGCCAACTATTGATAAACTAGTATGTATTTAAAACTTATTATTGTACATGCCCGCTAAGAGGTTGGCTGTATATGACATGGCAACTTCTTATAGCCGACCCTTGGATGTATTATTAATCATGCTCTTAGTGAGGTAGCTAGTATATCATAGACTAGCTAGTATTACGCCCTCCTTTCCGGTTTAGGCTGGTTGTAATGGTAGTATCATAAGCGGTATCATGCATGCCAACTAGACTTTCTGAATGATGTGGCACAAAATTAAATCAGGAAAGAGAGGATGTGGTATCATATCATGATACCGTGTCATATTAAATGTTGTACTACTTTGTGTGATGCATGACAATTAATAAGGCAACCTAAGATACTAACTTATGATACTATGCATGCGCGCATTACGGAGGTATTGCCGATCATATACCAGGTGGAGCTGAAGGAAATATGCCCTAGAGGCAATAAATATGTTTTTTATATTTCATTATATCATGATAAATGTTTATTATTCATGCTAGAATTGTATTAACTGGAAACTTAGTACATGTGTGAATACATAGACAAACAGAGTGTCCCTAGTATGCCTCTACTTGACTAGCTCGCTAATCAAAGATGGTTAAGTTTCCTGACCATAGACATGTGTTGTCATTTGATGAACGGGATCGCATCATTAGAGAATGATGTCATGGACAAGACCCATCCGTTAGCTTAGCATTATGATCGTCTAGTTTTATTGCTATTATTTTCTTCATGACTTACACATATTCCTCTGACTATGAGATTATGCAACTCCCGAATACCGGAGGAACACCTTGTGTGCTATCAAACATCACAACGTATCTCGGTAATTATAAAGATGCTCTACAGGTGTCTCCGAAGGTGTTTGTTGAGTTGGCATAGATCGCGATTAGGATTTATCACTCCGTGTATCGGAGAGGTATCTCTGGGCCCTCTCGGTAATGCACATCACTATAAGCCTTGCAAGCAATGTGAGTAATGAGTTAGTTATGAGATGATGCATTACGGAACAAGTAAAGATACTTGTCGGTAATGAGATTGAACTAGGTATGATTATACCGACGATTGAATCCCGGGCAAGTAACATACCGATGACAAAGGGAATAACGTATGTTGTTGATGACCCAAAAGTGTAGGGGATCTATTGTAGCCTTTTCGATAAGTAAGAGTGTCGAAGCCAATGAGGAGCAGAAGGAAATGATAAGCGGTTTCCAGCAAGGTATTTTCTACAAGCACTGAAATTATCGGTAACAGATAGTTTTGTGATAAGGTAATTGGTAACGGGTAACAAATAGTAAAAGTAAATAAGGTGAAGCAATATGGCCCAATCCTTTTTGTAGCAAAGGACAAGCCTGGACAAACTCTTATATAAAGGAAAGCACTCACGAGGACACATGGGAATTATCGTCAAGGTAGTTTTCATCATGTTCATATGATTCGCGTTCGGTACTTTGATAATTTGATAAGTGGGTGGACCGGTGCTTGGGTACTGCCCTTACTTGGACAAGCATCCCACTTATGATTAACACCTATTGCAAGCATCCGCAACTACAATAGAACTATTAAGGTAAACCTAACCATAGCATCAAACATATGGATCCAAATCAGCCACTTACGAAGCAACGCATAAACTAGGGTTTAAGCTTCTGTCACTCTAGCAACCCATCATCAACTTATTACTTCCCAATGCCTCCCTCTAGGCCCAAACAATGGTGAAGTGTCATGTAGTCGACGTTCACATGACACCACTAGAGGGATGACAACATAAATCTCATCAAAATATCGAACGAATACCAAATTCACATGACTACTTATAGCAAGACTTCTCCCATGTCCTCATGAACAAACATAAATACTCACAAATCATATTCATGTTCATAATCAGAGGGGTATTAATATGCATAGTGGATATGAACATATGATCTTCCACCAAGTAAACCAACTAGCATCAACTACAAGGAGTAATCAACACTACTAGCAACCCACAGGTACCAATCTGAGGTTTGGATACAAAGTTTGGATACAAGAGATGAACTAGGGTTTGAGATAAGATGGTGCTGGTGAAGATGTTGATCGAGATTGACCCCCTCCCGATGAGAGGATCGTTGGTGATGATTTCCCCCTCCCAGAGGGAAGTTTCCCCGGCAGAACAGCTTCGCTGGAGCCCTAGATTGGTTCCGCCAAGGTTCCGCCTCGTGGCGGCGGAGTTTCGTCCCGTGAGCTTGCTTATGATTTTTTCCTCGACGAAAGACTCCATATAGCCAAAGATGGGCATTGGAGGGCCACCAGGGGGCCCACGAGGCAGGGGGCGCACCTAGGGGGTAGGACGCGCCCCCAACCCTCATGGACGGTGGGTGGCCCCCCTCTGGTACTTCTTTCGCCCAATATTTTTTTATTCTGAAAATAATTCTCGTGGAGTTTCGGGACTTTTGGAGATGTGCAAAATAGGTCTCTAATATTTGCTCCTTTTCCAACCCAGAATTCCAGCTGCCGGCATTCCCCCTCTTCATGTAAACCTTGTAAAATAAGAGAGAATAGGCATAAGTATTGTGACATCATGTGTAATAACAACCCATAATGCAATAAATATCGATATAAAAGCATGATGCAAAATGGACATATCAACTCCCCCAAGCTTAGACCTCGCTTGTCCTCAAGCGAAAGCCGAAATCGAAAAATATGTCCACATGTTTAGAGATAGAGGTGTCGATAAAATAAAATATGGACATGAGGGCATCATGATCATTCTTAGAACAACATATATATATATTGTCATATGATCTCTTATGCTAAAGTAACAATTCAATCACAATTTCAAGTATGAATAATAAACTTCATTTCGAATCAACAAACTATAATCTCAGTCATTGAGGCAATTGCAATTTATCATAACATCAGAAAGAGTCAATGAGAGCTTTTCAGCAAGTCCACATACTCAACCATCATTTAGTCTTCCACAATTGCTAACACTCACGCGATATTTATGGTTATGAAGTTTTAATCGAACACAGAGAAAGATAGGGGCTTATAGTTTTGCCTCCCAGCCTTTTACCTCAAGGGTAATGTAAACAATAATAGTTCATGAAAACCCACATCCAATTAGCCATATATATCAGGATCTTTCCAACACATTGTGCTTGCCAAAGGATAAAATATAAAATGGAAAGGTGAAGATCACCGTGACTCTTGCATGAAGTATAAGACAAGAATAAAAGATAGGCCCTTCGCAGAGGGAAGCAGAGGTTGTCATGTGCTTTTATGGTTGGATGCACGAAGTCTTAATGCAAAAGAACGTCACTTTATATTGCCACTTGTGATATGGACCTTTATTATGCAGTCCGTCGCTTTTATTTCTTCCACATCACAAGATCGTATAAAGCTTCTTTTCTCCGCACTAATAAATCATACATATTTAAAGAGCAAGTTTTATTGCTTGCAATGATGACAACTTACTTGAAGGATCTTACTCAATCCCTAGGTAGATATGGTGGACTCTCATGGCAAAAATGGGTTTACGGATATTTGGAAGCACAAGTAGTATCTCTACTTGGTGCAAAGAATTTGGCTAGCATGAGAGGGAAAGGCAAGCTCAACATGTTGGATGATCCATGACAAAATAATTCATCTCAGATGCAAGAAAACATAACCCATTACGTTGTCTTCCTTGTCCAACATCAACTCTTTAGCATGTCATATTTTAATGAGTGCTCACAATCATAAAAGATGTCCAAGATAATATATTTACATGCGAACCTCTCTTTCTTTATTACTTCCTATTAATTGCAACGATGACCAAAACTATGTTTGTCAACTCTCAACAATTTTTGTTCATCATACTCTTTATATGTGAAGTCATTACTCTCCATAAGATCCATATGATCTCTTTATTTCTTTTTATTTCTTCTCTTTTAGTCTATTCCCTCAAGATCATAGCAAAATAATCAAGCCCTTGACTCAACACTAATCTTTATTATATAAAGCTCACGGACTCGATTACATAGAAGGATCATAAAGCAAAACTCACAACTAGATCATACTAAAACTTTATTCTACTAGATCAAGATATTACCAAAAGGATCGAACTAAGACAAACGATAAAGATAAAAGTGATGGTGATACGATACCGGGGCACTCCCCCAAGCTTGGCAGTTGCCAAGGGGAGTGCCCATACCTGATGCTCAGTTCTTCTTTATTTGTGAAGAAGGTGTTGGTGATGATGGATAATCACACATCAAGCGTAAGAGATCCTCCAATTTGCAGATAATGCCTTTGAGTGCGATGATATGCTCCTTCAAAAAAATTCACTTGTGAGGTACTTATTTGAATGCGAGCTAACTCAATCATCTTGAAAGCTTCGATCTCCATTGGGGTAAAGAGATCGTGGTGAGGTTGAAGGATGTCTTCTTCTACTACTGCCGTAACTTGATCCCCCGTGGCCTTCTTGATCCCATCATCGTTGGTGATCTCTCTGGGCTCTTCTATCTTCAGCTCTATCTTCATTATCCAAGCATCGTTGCCCTCATTGTTGGAGGAGGAGGGAGACGACATGATGCTTGGCCTTGACAACCCTGGCAGAAAATAGCTCGAAACAAAAACAGGAGATATTTACGTGATATGGTGGTCAAAACCTTTGAGAGATTATATAGCAAATTTTTACCGACTGAAAGAAGTATCGTGCAAGAAAACGGAGTCCAGAGAGCACACGAGGTGTCCACGAGGCAGGGGTGCTCCTAGGGGGGTAGGGCGCGCCCCCACCCTCGTGGAAGCCTCGTGTCCTTCCCGGTCTACTTCTTATTTTCCTAATTTCTTAAATATTTCAAAATGGAGAAAAATTGCCATTAGAACTGTTTTGGAGTCGGTTTACTTACCGTACCACGTACCTATTCCTTTTCGGAGTCTGAAATGTTCTGGAAAGTGACCCTTAAGTATTCCTCCGGGGTTACGGTTTCAATAACATTAGTTTCCACATTTATGGGATTACCTGAGATATAATGTTTGATTCTTTGACCGTTTACCACCCTCGGATTTGTGCCTTCAAAGTTGTTGATTTTTATGGCACCAGAACAGTAGACCTCCTCGATGATGTAAGGACCTTCCCATTTGGAGAGGAGTTTGCCTGCAAAAAACCTTAACCGAGAGTTGTATAATAATACATAATCACCTACTTAAACTCGCGTTTTTGTATTCTTTTATCATGCCATCTTTTAACTTTTTATTTAAACAGTTTGGCATTCTCATAGGCCTGGGTTCTCCATTCATCAAGTGAGCTAATGTCAAAAAGCCTCTTCTCACCGGCAAGTTTGAAGTCATAGTTGAGCTCTTTAATAGCCCAATATGCCTTATGTTCTAGTTCAAGAGGTAAGTGACATGCTTTACCATAAACCATTTTATATGGAGACATACCCATAGGATTTTTATATGTAGTTCTATAAGCCCATAATGCATCATCAAGTTTCTTGTACCAATTATTTCTAGATCTATTAACAGTCTCTTGCAAAATTAATTTAAGCTCTCTATTACTAAGCTCTACTTGACCACTAGACTGTGGATGATAAGGAGATGCAATTCTATGATTAACATCATACTTAGCAAGCATCTTACGAAAGGCACCATGAATAAAATGTGAACCGCCATCAGTCATTAGATATCTAGGGACTCCAAACCTTGGAAAAATAACTTCTTTAAGCATCTTAATAGAGGTGTTATGATCAGCACTACTAGTTGGAATAGCTTCTACCCACTTAGTAACGTAATCAACAGCAACTAAAATATGAGTAAACCCATTACAAGAAGGAAACAGTCCCATATAATCAAAGCCCCAAACATCAAATGGTTCAGTAACAAGTGAATAATTCATAGGCATTTCTTGACATCTACTAATATTACCAATTCTTTGGCATTCATCACAAGACAATACAAACTTACGGGCATCCTTGAAGAGAGTAGGCCAATAAAAACCGGATTGCAATACCTTATGTGCAGTTCTGTCTCCAGCATGGTGTCCTCCATAAGCTTTGGAGTGACACTTGCGTAGGATCTGTTCCTGTTCATGCTCAGGTACACAACGTCTAATAACACCATCTACTCCTTCTTTATAAAGATGCGGGTCATCCCATAAGTAATGTCTTAAATCATAGAAGAACTTTTTCTTTTGCTGGTATGTGAAACTAGGTGGTATAAACTTAGTAACAATATAATTAGCATAATCAGCATACCATGGAGCAATAACAGAAGCATTTATGACAGCTAATTGTTCATCAGGAAAGCTATCATCAATAGGTAGTGGGTCATCAAGAACATTCTCTAACCCAGACAAGTTGTGTGCAATAGGGTTCTCAGCTCCCTTTCTATCAATAATATGCAAATCAAATTCTTGTAGCAAGAGAACCCATTTAATAAGTCTAGGTTTAGCCTCTTTCTTTTCCATAAGATATTTAATAGCAGCATGATCAGTGTGCACAGTTACTTTAGAATCAACGATATAAGGTCTAAACTTATCACATGCAAATACAACTGCTAATTTTTTTTTAGTAGTAGCATAATTTCTTTGAGCACTGTCTAGAGTTTTACTAGCATATTGGATAACATTTAATTTCTTATCAACTCTTTGTCCTAGAATAGCCCTGAGGGAGTCCTAGATTAGGGGGTGTCCGGATGGCCGGACTATACCTTCAGCCGGACTCCTGGACTATGAAGATACAAGATTGAAGACTTCGTCCCATGTCCGGAAGGGACTTTCCTTGGCGTGGAAGGCAAGCTTGGCGATACGGATATGCAGATCTCCTACCATTGTAACCGACTTTGTGTAACCCTAACCCTCTCCGGTGTCTATATAAATTGGAGGGTTTTAGTCCATAGGACAACATACAGAACAACAATCATACCATAGGCTAGCTTCTAGGGTTTAGCCTCTCCGATCTCGCGGTAGATCTACTCTTGTACTACCCATATCATCAATATTAATCAAGTAGGACGTAGGGTTTTACCTCCATCAAGAGGGCCCGAACCTGGGTAAAACTTCGTGTCCCTTGCCTCCTGTTACCATCCGGCCTAGACGCACAGTTCGGGACCCCCTACCCGAGATCCGCCGGTTTTGACACCGACATTGGCGCTTTCATTGAGAGTTCCTCTGTGTCGTCGCCGTTAGGCTTGATGGCTCCTACGATCATCAATAGCGATGCAGTCCAGGGTGAGACCTTCCTCCCCGGACAGATCTTCGTCTTCGGCGGCTTCGCACTGCGGGCCAATTCACTTGGCCATCTGGAGCAGATCAAAAGCTATGCCCCTGGCCGTTAGGCCGGATTTGGAAGTTTAAACTACACGGCTGACATCCGCGGGGACTTGATCCTCGATGGATTTGAGCCACTGCCAAGCACGCCGCACTGTCACAACGAGCATGATCTAGCTCTGCCGCCGAACAGTGCCCTGGAGGCCGCACCCGCATCGGCTTCGACCCTTAATTTGGAGCCAACTACGCAGATCGAGGATGGGTGGTTGGACGCCGCCTCGGGGGCTGCGATCCCAACGGCGATCGAGCCGAACACCAGCCCCGCACTCCGCAAGACTCGTGACTCCAAGGAGCCGGACTCCGAACCCTCTGCGCCCCTGCCGATCGAATCCGATTGGGTGCCGATCATGGAGTTTACCGCCGCGGACATCTTTCAGCACTCGCCTTTTGGCGATATTCTGAAGACACTAAAGTCTCTCTCTTTATCAGCAGAGCCTTGACCGGACTACGGTCAGCAAGGTTGGGATACGGATGATGAAGAAACTCAAAGCCCACCCACCACCCACTTTGTAGCCACTGTCGACGATTTAACCGACATGCTCGACTTTGACTGTGAAGACATCGACGGTATGGATGCCGATGAAGGAGACGATGAAGAACCAGCGCCTACTGGGCCCTGGAAAGCCACCTCGTCATATGACGTATACATGGTGGACGCACCAAAAGATGATGACGAGGAGCGGAAGGACGCACCGAAGGCTTGTTCCCTCGAGAAGCAGTCAAAGCGGCAACGCAAGCGCCGCCCCAAATCCCGCCTCGACAAAAATAACGATCACACAGACCCAGCGTTGGAGCAGGGCGAACCGCTACCGGACAGCGGCAATCCGGATAATCAAACCGAACAAACAAATTCTATCAAGGATAATGGTCTGGACGATATAACGCCGGACAGGCACCCGGAGCAGCAGAATGCCCGTAAAAGGCTTGTTGCCACCGCGAGGAGTCTTAAAAAACAAAAGCAAAGGCTCAAGGCTGCGCAAGACACACTCCAAATCAGATGGAGGAAAATACTCAACACAGTAGCGAGGTACGGCGACAATCGCCCCTCCAAGAGCTACCCAAAGCGGAAGCTGCTACCTGAATTCGATGAGGAGGCCTCAGACCCCCCCCCCCCACAACCAAATATCAA
>NC_057809.1:87762529-87774369 GCF_018294505.1 Triticum aestivum
CCACCTGGCCAGATAAACGACCCCTCTACCAACACAGAGCGGCATACAACGCCACTCACAATACAACAGGCAACCCATGCGAGGGCTCGCACCCAAAGGACGGCGCAGCAAGATCCATCTATGGACCACGCAAGCGCGCCCCAGCATACAATGCAACACAACAAACATCCGAACAACGCGGTACACCCAGCTATAGGGGTGCCGCACACCCCTTATGTTTCACCGATGAGGTGCTGGACCATGAATTTCTAGAGGGATTCAAACCCGTAAACATAGAGACATACGACGGAACAACAGACCCTGGGGTCTGGATTGAGGACTACATCCTTCATATCCATACGGCTCGAGGAGATGATCTCCACGCCATCAAGTACTTACCCCTCAAGCTCAAAGGACCAGCTTGTCACTGGCTTAAAGGCCTCCCCGAAAGCTCCATTGGAAGTTGGGAAGAGCTCGAAGACGCCTTTCGGGCAAATTTTCAAGGGACTTATGTCCGACCTCCGGATGCGGATGATTTGAGTCATATAACTCAACAGCCCAGAGAGTCAGCCCGAAAGCTTTGGAACAGGTTTCTTACTAAAAAGAACCAGATTGTCGACTGTCCGGACGCCGAAGCCTTGACAGCTTTTAAGCATAGCATCCGTGACGAATGGCTCGCCAGACACCTCGGCCGAAATAAGCCGAGAACGATGGCCGCAGTAACAAGCCTCATGACCCGCTTTTGCGCGGGTGAGGACAGCTGGCTAGCCAGATGCAGCACCAGCGACCCCAGTATATCTGAAGTTAGAGATGGAAACGGGAAATCACGGCGCAACAATAACAAACGCCGGAATAAAGAAGACATCACGAAGGGCACGGCAGTAAACGCTGGATTCAAAAACTCTCGGCTAGGTCAGCAAAAGCCACCCTCTAAAGGCACCAGGGATGAACTGTCCAGCCTCAACAAAATTCTGGACCAAGTATGTCAGATCCATAGTACCCCTGGTAAACCGGCTAATCATACCCACAGAGAATGTTGGGTCTTCAAGCAGTCCAGCAAGCTCAACGCCATACACAAGGGGGAGGATACACCATGTGAAGACGAGGACGAGCCTCCCAAGCAAGACACTGGGGAACAAAAGAAATTTCCACCAGAAGTCAAAACAGTAAACGTGTTACACGTGATCAAGGGAAAAAACAATGCGGCACTCCCAGGAAAATATACCCAAGTGCCTGTCACCGCGAAGTCCTGCCACAGGTCGTCTCAACCGATCACTTTCGACCATCACGATTACTCAGCAAGTATCTGACACGCAGGATGGGCCGCCCTGGTATTAGACCCAATAATTGGTGGACATCACTTCACACGAGTCTTGATGGACGGTGGCAGCAGTCTAAACCTAATATATCAGGATACAATCCGCGGGATGGGGTTAGACCCAATAAAAATTCGCCATAGCAATACTACCTTTAAAGGAGTAACGCCAGGCCCAGAGGCTCGTTGTACGGGCTCCCTCCTACTACAAGTTATATTCAGCTCCCCCGATAACTTCCGTCGCGAGCATTTAACCTTCCACATCGCTCCGTTCCAAAGTGGCTATCAAGTACTGCTCGGATGCGAAGCTTTCGCTTGCTTTAATGAAATACCACACTACGCCTCCCTCACACTCAAGATGCCCGGCCCACGTGGCATCATTTCAGTGAAAGGAAATATCAAGCGATCTCTGTGCACCGAAGAGAGTGCGGCGGCCTTGGCAGACGCACACTAAAGGCGTCCGGACCAGCGAAAGCATCCAATAGGTCGTCAAGACCTCAGACACAATTAATCAAGTCCGGCGCCGCTATTTATACCGAATAAGTGGTCACACCCCTATTTGTCAATACAAGGGGCTCAACACGCGCAGACAAGTGGAAATTTTTCTCATCTTGAATTATACATGGTTTCTTTAAAAACTATCTTTTTGCATGACAACTTTTTCACCTAAATTCCTCTCTTTTATAGACAATCATCGTGCTACACCCGTCCAGGATATGGCACAACGGAGACACAGGCGCAGACGTGCAGCAGGGACCCGCTCCAAGGATTCTTTTTAGATTAAGACCCTGCGTAAACCTTTTTTACTGTCTCTTGTTGATACATATCCACCGTTGAGAAGGATGCTGACATCTTGGCATGTGGCCACGCCAGAACAATGCACGTACCTGGACACAAGGGGCTTCTTACAAAGGCCATTATTTAGGCCCGGTTTATACCACAAAGACCGAATACCTTAGGGAGTGTTCGGCGTCGCGAGTTTGGCCTTATATGCATCAGCTCCGAATCATTGTCTTTGGTCAAATGTTGGGTTTGCCCGGCTCCTATTTTTTGGTGCCTTATGTTCCACTTTACCGGCTAAGGTAGCACTAGGAGAACTACTACGATTGTGCCCTGGTTCATCCGGACGAGCACCTCAGTAGAGAAAGCCGAAAACTGACTGTCATGATATAGCGTGAGACTGGTCAACCACTCGATGACCTGTTGGAATGTTAGAATTCCTCCGCCTTAATGAAGGGCCATTTTCCGGCCAGGCATGTATGCACCCCAGGATCGGGAGAGTGCGGAGCCACCAGGGGCTATCTAGTAGCCCCACTGTCAAACTCCTATGGCTAAGTGAAAGTGCTAAAGCATTATAGTCCGGTTGCATCGTTCACTCCGCTATCACCTCCTTAATAGGACCAAGACGTTGGGTTAAGTGTGAACGCGTGTTTTTTGCGAGCACCTCCGCATTATATGTGTGGGGGTTGAAGCCGATGGCTGCAATCTTTCAGGTTATACACATGTATACATAAACGGCCGCCCAGGAGGCATCATATTAATTTCGGGCTAAAGTATATAAATAGCCTCATAAAAATTTATAAAAGCATTTCGCTTACAATGAGATTACATATCACTCAAACATAATATTTTTTGAGCACTGGGTCTCTATCAAACGAGCACCCTCAAGAACTTCTTCAAAGTAGTGCTCAGCAGCCATTCGACCTATGGCCGAATCCCGCGCTGCAACAGTGGTAGCATCCATCTCCGCCCAGTATGCTTTAACACGGGCAAAGGACATCCGTGAGCCCTCTATGCACGCCGACCTCTTCATCGCATTAATGCACAACACCACATCAAGGAGCTGCTGCACCAAGCTGAAATAGCTGTTCGGTTTTGGCCTTTCCGGCCATAGCTGATCCACAACAGACCTCATGGCGAGTCCGGACAACCTATTCAGTTCGGCCCATTTGGCTAATTGGCCAGACAATCAAAGCGGACGCTCGGGAGAATGGAATTGTGTCCAAAACAGCTGGTCCACTTCACGGCCCGTCTGACCCTGGAAGTACTTGGCTGCATCGGCAGCGCTCACCGCCAAATCCATATACACATCCTCCGAACTCCACAGCCGATCCAAAGAGGCATAGCGTGGATCTCCGAACTTCCTCCGCAACATAAAGGATTTCCCAGCTACAATATCCCCGGCTTCCCGCAGCTCCTCCTTCTTCGCCCTCATAGCAGAGCGGATGTCTTTTCTCGTCGCAGCAGCCTTCTCAAGGTCCGATGCCTTCGCTAGGTTTTCCTTTTCAAGAACCCGGCAATGGTTGGCGGCGGCTTTTAATTCTATGGCCATCTTGGCCATCTTATCTCGGCTCTCGCCATGCGCGGCTTTCTCAGTTTTCAACTCTTCGGCCGCCTTCAAAGCAGCCGCATTACTAAACCTCGCTTGTTCCTTGGCTCAGGCAAGTTCTGCCCGCAAGGCTTCAACAGTGGCAGCTCCATCTGTAGTCACAACATATTAAAGATACTGGCATCATGCTGCTCTTACTATGTGGCGTTTACCAGATAATGACACGTACCTTGTGCCTCGTCAAGCCTTTTGTTAACAAGCTCGATGTCGGCGTCTGCTGCATCCAACTGCCATTTTAAATGGGCAAACTCGCCAGTCCGGCTAGCCACCGGAGCTTCCATCACCTGCACATAGAGGCAGTATGGTTATTACCTGGGAATATGATCCTCTGTTCGCCGTCGTTTCCGACGACAACCAGAGTCTCAGGGGCTACTATCTACACAGGGCACACCTAGCATGTGCAGGACTATCATACATTATTTTACATACCTCAAAGCCTGTCAGTAGACTCATAAAAGCTTCATGCAATCCACTTCCGGTGGACAAGATTCTCTCCATCACCGTATTCATCAGCACACGGTGTTCATCTGAGATGGCCGCTCGCCCCACCAACTCCCTCAGAACATCCGATCGCACACCAGACGGTGCCAGACTCTTTTTCTGCTCTCTTCGGGAGTCGGACACTGGGATCTTCGGGGGTCAATGGGATTATCTTCTAGCCTCACCGGACCCGGAGAGGCCCTCCGCGACGACACTTCGGGGTCGCCCGCTTCCGGAGCAGAGGAGTCCGGAGGGGGCGTTTCACTCTCCATCATCTCTGGAAGAAGATCCCCCGAAGACGAGCTCATTTGAGAGGGGCTAAGGCCCGAACTGCAAAGATATATGCGGTGGTTATTTTCTCAGAAGAAAAAGATGGCATACCTGTACTATTAAAGTATTTCGGGTCACTTATGACTCGCTGGAGAATTGATCCCCCCGCGGACTTTGTGCGGCAAAAGCACCCCCCAAGGTAGGACCCTCTGTGGGAGACTTCTTCTCCCGTTTGGAAGCTTCGGCGTCCGAATCCCCGGGCGCAGTCCTTTTCCTCCTCCGGTCGTCTTTCTTCATGGAGACGCTCGCTCCCTCGGTTAGAATGGGCAGCGTTGGGGGCCCGTGTACGCCCGTATTATCCTTCCTAGTATCTTCCTTCAAGGGCTCCGGGCAAGGTGCGACTGGAGCATCTTTTCCAATACCGGATTGTCCAAACCCTCAGGGAGGGGGGTCGAACACTGAATCAACTTCGCCTTTGTTAGCCAGTCCTGGTCAAAAAGCAAACTCTCAGAAATAACTTCGTAACAAATGAGAGATAGTATGTTTGGCGGGAAGATTCATTACCTTTTCGGCGGCGCGGTTACTGCTCAAGCCCACGTCCTCGGTGATTTCCGAACACTCTACCTAGGGTCTGAAGAATGACTTATACATCTCCTCATGCGTCAGGCCGAGGAAATTTTGGATGACACGCGGTCCCTCGGGATTGAACTCCCACAAGCGAAGCGGCCGGCGTTTGCAAGGCTGGACTTGATGAACGAGCATAACTTGTATTACCGCAACCAGACTAAAATCTCCATTGAAGAGATCTCGAATGCGGCTTTGCAGTATAGGCACGTCCTTGGCTGGACCCCAGCTTAGACCTCTGCTGATCCATGACATCAGTTGTGGTGGAGGGCCCGAGCGGAAAACAGGGGCGGCCGCCCACTTGGCACTTCTAGGAGCCGTGATGTAGAACCACTCCTGTTGCCACAATTCAGACACCTCTGGAATGGAAACTTTGGGCCACGGAGCTCCCGACATCTTGCATATCGAGGCATCTCCACACGCAGCATGTTGCCCCCCGATCATCTTTGGCTTTACTTCGAAGGTCTTGAGCCACAAGCCAAAGTGAGGGGTAACCCGGAGGAAGGCCTCACACACGACAATAAATGTTGTGATATGAAGAAAGGAGTCCGGAGCTAGATCATGGAAGTCTAGCCCGTAATGAAACATCAAACCCCTGACGAAAGGATCCAGAGCAAGGCCTAGACCTCAGAGGAAGTGGGAGACAAACACGACGCTCTCATTGGGTTTGGGGGAGGAGACGGCCAGCCCTTGGGCAGGCAGCCGATGCACAACCTCGGCGGTCAGATATCTGGCCTCCCTCAACTTTTTGATGTCTTCTTCCATGACGGAGGAAGGCACCCATCGGCCTTGAAGGCCAGATCCGGACATGATTGAAGGTTCGGAGCACCTGACCTGAACTTTGGGTGTTTGAGCTTGAGGTGGGGGAAGGATTCGATTGATCCCGGGAGGGAAAAAATAAAAGCCTTGTCCCTTTATAAAGAGGGTGAATATCAAGCGTCCTCTCCTCCGTTTGGACTTGCCTATAGTCTAGGAGTCGTAGAAGCGGTTGGGTTACCCACGCCCGTATTGATGAGAGTCCCGGAATAAGGGGACATGATCTCTTCTTTAACAAGACGTGCCAAGGAAACCGCCTCGCATGACGCGCTGAGGTGGGATAATAAAACGATTCGAATAAAGGCTTGGCCGTGGTGCGATGTCGCACCACGGAATACGTTAGCAGATTAGATTGGTGTAAATATTATTCTCTCTATGGCAATATGTAGAAACTTATTTTGCAGAGCCGGACACTATCTTTGTGTTCAAAATCTTCTTTGAAGTACTTGGAGGAGGAACCTGCCTTGCAATGCCGAAGACAAACTGCATGCCGAACTCGTCGTCATTGAAGCCTGGTTCAGGGGCTACTGAGGGAGTCCTGGATTAGGGGGTGTCCGGATGGACGGACTATACCTTCAGCCGGACTCCTAGACTATGAAGATACAAGATTGAAGACTTCGTCCCGTGTCTGGAAGGGACTTTCCTTGGCGTGGAAGGCAAGCTTGGCGATACGGATATGCAGATCTCCTACCATTGTAACCGACTTTGTGTAACCCTAACCCTCTCCGGTGTCTATATAAACCGGAGGGTTTTAGTCCGTAGGACAACATACAGAACAACAATCATACCATAGGCTAGCTTCTAGGGTTTAGCCTCTCCGATCTCGCGGTAGATCTACTCTTGTACTACCCATATCATCAATATTAATCAAGTAGGACGTAGGGTTTTACCTCCATCAAGAGGGCCCAAACCTGGGTAAAACTTCGTGTCCCTTGCCTCCTGTTACCATCCGGCCTAGACGCACAGTTTGGGACCCCCTACCCGAGATCCGCCGGTTTTGACATTTAATTTCTTATCAACTCTTTGTCCTAGAACAGCCCCTACAGCATAATCACTAGCATCACACATAATTTCAAATGGTAAATTCCAATCAGGAGGCTGAACAATAGGTGCAGAAACCAAAGCTTTCTTAAGTATTTTAAATTCTTCTGCGCAATCATCATCAAAGACAAAAGGAAATCTTTTTGTAAGAGATTAGTCAGAGGCCGAGAGATTTTGGAGAAATCCTTAATGAACCTCCTATAAAAACCGACATGACCAATGAAACTTCTTATACCTTTAATGTCCTTGGGACATGGCATCTTTTCAACAGCATCAACCTTAGCTTTATCAACTTCAATACCTCTTTTAGAAATCTTATGCCCCAAGACAATACCTTCATTAACCATAAAGTGGCACTTCTCCCAATTCAAGACAATATTAGTTTCTTCACATCTCTACAAAACTCGATCAAGGTTGCTTAAGCAATCGTCAAAAGAAGTTCCGTAAACGGAGAAACTATCCATGAAAACCTCAAGAATCTTTTCACAAAAGTCAGAGAATATAGCAGTCATGCATCTTTGAAAAGTAGCATGTGCATTGCATAAACCAAAATGCATACATCTATAAGCAAAGGTACCGAAAGGGCAAGTAAAAGTTGTCTTTTCTTGATCCTCTTTTGATACAGGTATTTGAGAGAAACCAGAATAGCCATCTAGAAAGCAAAAACGTGTATGTTTGGATAATCTTTATAGCATTTGATCAATAAAAGGTAAAGGGTAATGATCCTTTTTAGTGGGTTTATTTAATTTCTGGAAATCAATTACCATTCTATAACCTATAACAATTCTTTGTGGTATCAATTCATCTTTATCATTAGGAACAACAGTAATACCTCCCTTCTTAGGGACACAATGGACATGACTTACCCACTGACTATCAGCAACGGGATAAATTATACCTGCCTCTGAAAGCTTTAGTATTTCTTTTCTTACCACTTCTTTCATCTTGGGATTTAACCATCATTGGTGATCAACAACAGGTTTAGCGTCTTTCTCCAATTTTATTTTGTGCTGGCATAAAGTGGGACTAATGCTCTTAAGATCATCAAGAGTATATCCAATAGCAGCATGGTGCTTCTTCGGAGTTTTCAATAATTTCTTTTCCTCATGCTCTGAAAGGTTAGCACTAATAATAACAAGATATATCTCTTTCTCATCAAGATAAGCATATTTGAGAGTATCAAGTAAAGGTTTAAGCTCAAACACGGGATCACCCTTGGGTGGAGGAGGATCCCCTAGAATTTCAACAGGAAATTTGTGTTTCAAAATAGGTCCATGTTTAAAGAATACTTCATCTATTTCCCTTCTTTCATTCATAAACATATCATTTTCATGGTCTAGCAAATATTGTTCTAAAGGATCACTAGGAGGCACGGCAATAGAAGCAAGACCAATAATTTCATCTTTACTAGGCAATTCTTTATCATGGGGTTGTCTACGGAATTTAGCAAAATTAAATTCATGAGACATATCCCCTAAACCAACAGAAACAATATCCTTATTGCAGTGTTCAAGAAGGGTCTACCAAATATAATGGGACAAAAGTCATCTTGTGGGGAACCAAGAACAAGAAAATCAGCAGGATATTTAACTTTCCCGCACAAGACTTCAACATCTCTAACAATCCCAATTGGTGAAATAGTATCTCTATTGGCAAGCTTAATTGTAACATCAATCTCTTCTATCTCAGCAGGTGCAATATCATGCATAATTTCTTTGTATAAGGAATGAGGTATTGCACTTGCACTAGCACCCATATCACATAAGCCATGATAGCAATGATCTCCTATTTTAACAGAAATAACAGCCATGCCTACAACAGGTCTATGTTTATTTTTAGTATCAGGTCTAGCAATTCTAGCAGATTCATTGCAGAAGTAAATAACATGCCCATCAATATTATCGGCCAAGAGATCTTTAATCATAGCAACACTAGGTTCAACTTTAATTTGCTCAGGGGGTTTAGGTGTCTTAATATTACTTTTGTTAACCACAGTTGAAGCTTTAGCATGATCCTTTATTCTTACAGGGAAAGGTGGTTTCTCAATGTAAGCAGTAGGAACAACAGGATCATTATAAGTGATAGTCTTTTCTTCAACTTTAATAGGTGCAACTACTTTTACTTCAATGGGAGGATTATATTTAAACCACTTCTCCTTAGGCAGATCAACATGAGTAGCAAAGGATTCACAGAAAGAAGCTACTATCTCAGAGTCAAGTCCATATTTAGTGCTAAATTCACGAAAAGCATCGGTATCCATAAAAGATTTAACACAATCAAACTTAGGTGTTATACCTGACTCCTTACCTTCGTCAAGGTCCCAATCTTAAGAGTTGCGTTTAATTCTTTCCAATAAATCCCATTTGAATTCAATAGTCTTCATCATAAAAGATCCAGTACAAGAAGTATCGAGCATGGAGCGATTACTGAGAGAAAGCCGAGCATAAATTTTTTGAATAATCATTTCTTTTGAGAGATCATGATTGGGGCATGAATATAACATTGACTTAAGCCTCCCCCAAGCTTGAGAGATGCTTTCTCCTTCGCGAGGCCAAAAATTATATATATAATTACGATCACGATGAACAAGATGCATAGGATAAAACTTCTGATGAAATTCCAATTTCAATCGTTGGTAGTTCCATGATCCAATATCATCACATAGCCTAAACCATGTCAATGCATCTCCCTTCAAAGATAAAGGGAATACCTTCTTATTGATAACATCCTTGGGCATACCTGCAAGCTTAAATAATCCACAAAATTCATCCACATAGATTAGGTGCAAATCGGGATATAATGTTCCATCACCTGTGAAAGGATTAGCTCGCAGTTTCTCTATCATACCCGAAGGAATTTCAAAGTAAACATTTTCAGTAGGTTCAGTAGGTTGAGGAGCAACTCTTTTCTCTACTGGTCGAGGTGAAGATACCTCGAACAAGCCCCTCAAAGGATTATGTTCCGTAGTAACAAGTGACAGTAAATTTCAGCACACTATATAAATTTTTCCTTACCAAATTCCATCTACCAAAGGTGCTTCACTCCCCGGCAACGGCACCAGAAAAGAGTCTTGATGACCCACAAGTGTAGGGGATCTATCGTAGCCTTTTCGATAAGTAAGAGTGTCGAACCCAACGAGGAGCAGAAGGAAATGATAAGCGGTTTCCAGCAAGGTATTTTCTGCAAGCACTGAAATTATCGGTAACAGATAGTTTTGTGATAAGGTAATTGGTAACGGGTAACAAATAGTAAAAGTAAATAAGGTGCAACAATATGGCCCAATTCTTTTTGTAGCAAAGGACAAGCCTGGACAAACTCTTATATAAAGGAAACGCCCCCGAGGACACATGGGGATTATCGTCAAGCTAGTTTTCATCACGTTCATATGATTCACGTTCGGTACTTTGATAATTTGATATGTGGGTGGACCGGTGCTTGGGTACTGCCCTTACTTGGACAAGCATCCCACTTATGATTAACCCCTATTGCAAGCATCCGCAACTACAACAGAAGTATTAAGGTAAACCTAACCATAGCATCAAACATATGGATCCAAATCAGCCCCTTACGAAGCAACGCATAAACTAGGATTTAAGCTTCTGTCACTCTAGCAACCCATCATCTACGTATTACTTCCTAATGCCTCCCTCTAGGCCCAAACAATGGTGAAGTGTCATGTAGTCGACGTTCACATGACACAACTAGAGGGATAACAACATACATCTAATCAAAATATCGAACAAATACCAAATTCACATGACTTCTTATAGCAAGACTTCTCCCATGTCCTCGGGAACAAACGTAACTACTCAAAAATCATGTTCATGTTCATAATCAGAGGGGTATTAATATGCATAATGGATCAGAACATATGATCTTCCATCAAGTAAACCAACTAGCATCAACTACAAGGAGTAATCAACACTACTAGCAACCCACAGGTACCAATATGAGGTTTGGATACAAAGATTGGATACAAGAGATGAACTAGGGTTTGAGATAAGATGGTGCTGGTGAAGATGTTGATGGAGATTAACCCCCTCCCGATGAGAGGATCGTTGGTGATGACGATGGTGATGATTTCCCCCTTCTGGAGGGAAGTTTCCTCGGCAGAACAGCTCCACTGGAGCCCTAGATTGGTTCTGCCAAGGTTTCGCCTCGTGGCGGTGGAGTTTCGTCCCGTGAGCTTGCTTATGATTTTTTTCGTCGACGAAAGACTCCATATAGCGAAAGATGGGCATTAGAGGGCCACCAGGGGGCCCACGAGGCAGGGGGCGGGCCCAGGGGGTAGGGCGTGCCCCCACCCTAGTGGACGGTGGGTGGCCCCCATCTGGTACTTCTTTCGCCCAATATTTTTTATCTATTCTAAAAATAATTCCCGTGGAGTTTTAGGACTTTTGGAGATGTGCAAAATAGCTCTCTAATATTTGCTCCTTTTCCAGCCCAGAATTCCAGCTGCCGGCATTCCCCCTCTTCATGTAAACCTTGTGAAATAAGAGAGAATAGGCATAAGTATTGTGACATAATGTGTAATGATAGCCCATAATGCAATAAATATTGATATAAACGCATGATGCAAAATGGATGTATAAGTTGTTATGCGGTTTGACCGATAAAGATCTTCGTAGAATATGTAGGAGCCAATATGAGCATCCAGGTTCTGCTATTGGTTATTGACCGGAGATGTGTCTCGGTCATGTCTACATAGTTCTCGAACCCGTAGGGTCCACACGCTTAACGTTCGATGACGATTTGTATTATGAGTTATGTGTTTTGGTGACCAAAGTTTGTTCGGAGTCCTGGATGAGATCACGGACATGACAAGGAGTCTCGAAATGGTTGAGAGGTAAAGATTGATATATTGGACGAAGGTATTCGGACACCGGAAAGGTTTCGGGATGTTTCAGATATTTATCGGGGAACTAA